>NW_012107252.1:375469-395089 GCF_000951045.1 Mandrillus leucophaeus
CAGCGCCGCCCCTGGGCGCGGAGGTCGGACCGCTGCGGAAAGCGAAGAGCTCTCGGCGGAACGCGTGGGGGAACCTGTCCTACGCCGACCTCATCACCAAAGCCATCGAGAGCGCCCCGGACAAGCGGCTCACGCTCTCGCAGATCTACGACTGGATGGTCCGTTACGTGCCCTACTTCAAGGATAAAGGCGACAGCAACAGCTCGGCCGGCTGGAAGGTGGGGGCGTCCGACTGGGGAGGGGGCTGGGGACGCCGACTGGGGCTTCCAGGGGCTGCTAGGTGTGCTGGGCTGCAGGTGGGCAGTCAGGAGGAGGGCTCTTTGGCACCCCCCGGGGTCACAGAGTGTGCGCCCAGGGCGTGGGGCCGGCCAGCGGACGGGCGGGGGCGTACTGGGAGCAGCTGTGTGCGTGCTCCCTTGCGGGGAGGGATGCGGGGTGGGAGGTCTGGTGGGGTGACAAGGGACTGCCGCTTTGAGGCGTCCCCGAGGAACGTCCCCACCCTGTCCTTGGGGGCATAGCAGAGGAACCCATTCCCAGGCCATGGACATTGGGGACCCTCCTCCTCCTTCCCCGAGTCTGCTTTGTGTGACTCTTGTTTTACCCTTTTCACCAGGGCACCCTTCTGAGAGCGCTGGAATAATGACTTGGGGCCAATGCCGGCTTTCCCTCCCAAATCTCTATCATTGCCCTTCCTGGAGCTGTCCCCAGGGTGAGGAGTGTGACCATGGGCCCACAGTTCTTCTTGTGGTGCCAGAGTTCACCCTAGGGCACCAACCAGCACAGAGTGGGGAACTCAGCAGGTGACCTGAGATCTGAGTTCCATGGGGTGGCTGCTGCCCCCCCTTACTTAGATCAGGATGGGGGTCACTGGTGATGGCCCCTGCTGGTGTGAGGGCAGGGTGTTGAGAGCTGGGGATCTGTCCATACCCACCCAGGATGCTTTTTTCCACTTCCCTGGCTGTCGGAGCCCAGATCCATTTAGGGGCTGGGGGAGGGGCAGGGTACCCCAGGGAGGCCTCAGTGCCAGCCAGTAGAAAGCGGGGAGCCATCTTAGGAGGGGACAGGGGCTTGCTTGGATTGTGGCCTCTCGACCCAGCTCCTCCCCTGACCATCTTGTTGGAGAGTGGGGATAGTCTATGCCTTTGGGGGAGAGGAGGCTGGAGGGGTACCTGTGCCTAGGAGGTGAGCTGTCAGCCTCCCTATGGAAGAGCTGGCCTCTGTGAGGGACGCATGCCTATATCAAGGGAGGGGGCTGTGCCCTGTGGTGCCTGCAAGCTGGGTCAGAGGAAGGAGGTGTGCCAGTGGAGGAGGGGAGACTTGTGGGCATGAACAGCTCTAGATAGATACCCAGGGGCAGCATTGTAGAGCCAGGGTATCCTGACCTGGGAGCCCACAGCTCTCAGGGTTAGTGTTGGCAGCTTCTGTCCCTCACTAGCCACTATGGAGCAGGAACACAGGCCGGAGGAGTAGACCTGGGTCTCCTTCTGCATCCCCTCTCCCATCCGCTTGGGCTCAACCCCCACCAGAACACATTTCTCCCAAGTGTGTCCTGCACTTGGGAATTGTTCCCACCTCCTTGCTCCCCTTGCCCTGGCCTACTCCTCCCTGGAGATATATTCAGTGTCCTCAAGGGTACAGAGTTCAGATGCCTCCTCCGGGAAGCCTTCCCTAACCCTTTTTAGCTAGCTTAGGACTCCCGGTTCTCTGGCCCTCTCCTTGCTGGTAGCGGGTTTTAGTCATTTGTGTTCTGTCTCATTTCCCCTCTCTACCCTGCTTTTGGAAGACAGTGGCAGTGTCAGAGCCATTCTGTCCCCACAGCACCCAGCATACAGTCTTGACACCAAGAAGCCACGAGTGTGTGTCTAGTGAAAGAGCAGGGAACTGAGTGGATGGCGCAGGATGCTGAGGCAGGGGACAGTACATTGGGCCAGAGTGGCTGGGAGGGCTTCTTGCAGGAGGTGTAGCTCCAGCTCGGCTTGCGCATCAGGCAGCATGGGGAAAGATGGAAAGAGGAAACATGAGGCTAGAAGTCAGGAGAGAACTGCAGTTCATTGAAGGTCTTGGAGCCAAGCACTGTGAGAGGCACCTTCACACATCTGCCTTTAATGCTCTCAACAGTCCCTGAGGTGGTTTTACTGTGACCAAATGGTCTCCCTCCAGGGTCCCCAAAGCTGGCATTGGCCCCAAGTACAAGGAAGGCCCTGAGGCCTGTATTTAGGAATGAACTGGTCACACAGTAGATGGGAAAGCTGGAATCCAGCCTACATGTTTCTCCCTCCAGGGTCCCCAAGCACCTCTGGAACAGTGTCCTGCTGGCAGCTGGGGGTGGGAGGGGCACATTGAAGGCTTTTGAATATAGGGAGGTATAAATCCTAAAATGTGATTGAGAATATGCTTGGAGATAGTTTAGACCCATGAGTTCATTTCTCAGACAGTGAGACTGAAGCCCTAGAAGGGAATAGGAGTCTTCCCAGGGCATCACTGAGCAGCAGGCTTTGGATGAGGGCCCAGGCCTCCTGCCTGCCCATTGGATGCGGTTTCCACTGCACCACACTGCTAGGGACACACCGATTGTCCCTGTGCCTGGGCTCCCAGTCGTGGGCTGGGCGTTGGAGAGGGAGCCTCAGACGTGGGCTCCTGACCTAGGTTTTCGCAGAGACCACCCAGGCACTGGAGAGGGGCCTGCCCCATGCTGTCCCCTTCTATCTCACCCTCTACCCAGCTCCCCAGGGAGCCTACTTCCCCCACTTATTCCTAGAGCTTCCTGCACGGTGCCCTTCCCCATTCCCAGTCATTTCCTCCAGAGGCCTGGTGAAAAAACCATCCCAACTCCCAGCCAGGCTCAGGTTGACAGACAGAACACCTCAGGTGCCAGGCCTGGGGCCAGGGCCCACTGTTCTCTCCTTATTCCCCTCCCCTACAAACATACTGCAATTGAATCCCTGGGGTGTACCAAACCCTGTGTTAGATGGGGCGGGGGACCAAAGGAGAAGGCATTAATTGGATCTATTTCAGAATAATCAGGACTTAGCCAGTTCCACACCCAGGTCTTGTGTTTTGTAGATAGGAAAGGCTGGGGATGGGGGTAGGGGTTCAGGAAAGGGGAGTTAGATACCCTGGGGGAGTCAAGGAGGTCCTCACAGAGGAGGTGGCACTTGGTCTGCACTGCCTTCATTGGGGAGGGGAGAATTTGGGAGATAGTCTTCCAGGAAGTATTGACTGCATTCCCAAAGGCAGGGAGGTGAAATTGTGCATGTCTGATTTGGGGACAGTTTGGGTGTGCCAGGCTCAAACCAAGGGTGTCCAGGCACGACAGGGAGGTGGCATGGGAAGGGTGGAATGGGCCAGATCAGGAAGGGATGACATGTTTGGCCTTATCCCTGTGGTCACATCTATGATGCAGGGAGGTAGCTGAGTGGTGCAGGACAGGAATTGGAGAAGACAAGACCAGCAGCAGGCTTGGGACACCCAGACCATGCTGAGGCCTAGAGAGGCTGGGCTCATTGCTGGGAACCCAACCAAAGGGGCTGGTTGTGTTCCCCTCCAAGCCTAGGATGGGGGCTTGGATAGGCAGTCCCTCTACAGTGTCCCAACACTGTGAATATCCAGATAGAGCCTCCCACTTTCTCTCAGATGCTCCAGTCTCACTTTCCCTTGGCCCTGGACTCCTCTGGGAAGCCTTTCAGGCTGCTCTGAGTTCTGGCACACCTTCCACTTAGCGCCCCTGGAGTTGTTCTGCCTGCTTTTGTGTTTCCTGGCTGCCAGCTCCATTGGGAGCTCCCAGGCCAGGCCTGGGCGCCTCCCATTCCTGTCCCCAGAAGGAGCACACTGGATGGGAACTTCCCTTCTCTCCCAGGGGCTGGGGCAGCCTGGCTGATGAGAGATGGGATTAGGAGGGGTGGCACCACCCCCATCTGGCCCAGTAAGTTCCAGGTGGGGTGGGCTGGAAGAGAGGGACTGATCTGAGAGGCTGGGGGCAGGGTCCTGCTACAGCCCGAGCAGTGGCTGTCAGCTTAAGCCACCCCCTTCTCTCCCCTCAGCCTGCTCCAGCAGGGCTCCCTCCTCCTCCTTTGTCCTCCGGGGATCCCCAGCCCCAAGGGCTGATGGGGGTGCGGGAGGAGGCGGTGTGAGCCCCGGTTGGGGGGTGTCCTCACCCCCCTCACTGCATGAGCGGGGGGCTGGCAGCTGCCCGCCTCCTGGGCACGAGCCCGTGCCAGCCGCTCCTGGCACAGTTGCTGGCACGCCCGGCAGACTCCCACGGCCACCTGCTCACACCCACCCACGAGCGCTGGCGCGCTTCGGGCCCTTCCGGCTTCCCGGGCCTCCCGGCGCCCCTCCCCCGCCGCCGTGCGCAGCCCCCCCACCCCACTCTGCTCCCCGCGGACCCCCTCTCTCCCTTCTGGCCCCACAGCGGCTGCCCCCGCCACACCCCGCGCAACTTAGGGAGCTGAGGAGGCGGGGCTCAGGGAGGCCCCTGGGGCAGCCACGCGGCGGGAGAGGAGGGGGCCGGGAGGCAGACAGACCGACAGACAGGGTGAGGGCCCCGCCTGCCACCTGGCGCCGCTCCAGCGGGACGATGGCGGGCAGCGCCGTGCCAGGCGGTAATTGCAGACAGACTAATTTAAAGAGATGAGACGGTTATTTTTAACTCGCGTTAAGGTAATGAACGGCGCGGGGGGTTTGCGGGTTCGAAAGTTCAGCGCCCCCAGCCCCCACTTTTGTGGGTCTGGGGGGCCCCTCTCTGCACGCCCTGAGGGCTCCAGCCAAGGGACTGACTAAAGGGAGCTGACTAGCCAAGGGACTGACTAGGTTGAAGAACTGGAGAGGCCCTGCCAGAGGGGCGGAGGGCTGAGGGGGCCGGGACAGAGGCACCCGCTGGTCCAGAGCACTCCCATCAGACCCTCACCGCCACCCAGGCGGGCTGGCATCCCTGTGTTCCAGGTGGGGAAGTGACTTGCCCTGAGGTCGCTACCTGCGAAGTGGTGGGCCTGGGAACTGGACCCCAAGCTCAAGCTTTTTCTGTGCCATTGGGTAGGATTGAGGTGGGGCAGGGGCTGGAGGGAAGCGCGTGTTTTGGACTCTGAAAGGACCTTCCCTGTCTTTGAGTGGCAGCTAGTGGTGACCACCACATGGGGTGTAAGGGTTGAGGGGTAGTCAAGTACTGAGTGGGATGTGGGTATATCAGCTACAGCAGGGGGAGCCCCTTCCTCACCTCAGTTTCCCTTACCTCCCAGCAGACTCACTAGATCCCCTTCCCAACCCTAGTTTACCTGGAGTCGGGGGTGCCTGGGAAACAGGAGAGGGTGGGGCTGGACCTGCCTATGATTGGTGCCTGCTCCCTCACGTTCCAATCAGACTTGGGTTCTCCAAAGAGCTGGAGAGTCCTGGAACCCAGTCTCCGCACCCCTGACTCCTCCCCAACTCAACCCCCTCTGACACACTCCCAGCAACTAGGAACTCACCGTCTCTGGGATTGCCCATTCTGTTGCTAGACAAGTCTTTTTTTTTTTTTTCTGAGACAAGGTCTCTCTCTGTCACCCAGGCTGGGGTGCAGTGGCAGAGATCACTGCAGCCTCGACCTCCTGGGCTCAAGTGATCCTGCCACCTCAGCCTCCTGAGTAGCTGGACCATAGGCACAGGCCATCCCACCTGGGCTAATTAAAAAAAGGTGTTTTGTAGAGACAGGGGTCTTCCCTATGTTGTCCAGGCTGGTCTTGAACTTCTGGGTTCAAGGCATCCACCTGCCTCAGCCTCCCAAAGTGCTGGGATTACATGGTGGCATGAGCCACCATGCCTGGCTGCTAGATGAGTCTTAAAGCTTTTAGGACTTATTTCCTTCTCCCCAGCAGTGCCCCATCCCCTTTCAGCATCACACAGTGTCCTAGTCCAGCCCTTTGGCGTCATTTGGAGTCAGCTGTGGAGTCAGGAGTAGGTGAGGGGCTGGACAGAACACCTACCTGTAGGGAACCTGATCCATTGCATGTGTGAGCTGGAGCAAACCTCTCTCCCATTCTGGTTCTCAGTGTTCTCATCTGTGTCCAAAGGGCCTTAACACAGTCTCTTTTCGGTTCAGTGCCGTAACTTACAAGCTCACTGGTTCTTGGAGCCATGAGGGGTTCATTGGACAGAGGGCACATAGTACGAGAGGACTTCTTCCAGGTGGACACATGTGAGTACAGGTGTGGGTGGACTTGAACTTGGGACTTCTGTTTAAAGATGCCTGTCCTGTCTGTGGCAGTACCCAGGTGGCAAATATGCTCTGGGTACAATGAAAGGAGTGTTTATGGCAGTTCCAGCTGGCCCCCAGAGCAGGCAGATGGGGGTTCAGGGTGTTGGATGGGCATGAGCTCAGGCTCTGGGGCCTGGGTAGGGTTCTCAGGGGGACAGCTGGATCTGGAGCACCCCCTTCTCCTGGCACCCTGGTTACCATAGAAACCAACTCCTGTTTGGGAGGGTTTGGCTGTTTGCTGCCTCTCCCCACCCCCCAACCCATATGTGGAGGTGGGAGGGGGGCCAGGTGGCGTGTGGGGGAGGGGCCTCCCACACCCTCCCCCAAGGGCCTCCCTCTTTGCAGAGAGAAACCTTTCTGGTCTGTAAGTGGGGGTGCTTCTTATGGAAAGGAGAAAGAGAGGTAAGATAATTAATGTCTGGGTGCTGGGCAGTCAGTTGGGCAGTTCACATACATTCTCTCATTTCATCCTCCCTGGATCCCGCTAGGTACACATTAATAACCCCATTTTGCAGTTGAGGAAATGGAGGCCCAGAAAAATGAGGTCATTTGGCCAAGGCAGCATAGCGGAGCCTGGATTTAGCTGCAGACTCGTCTGTCTCTGCCACATTTCTGCATCTCCCCGTGCTGGTGCTGTCAGCTCTACACGCCAGCCAGCCCTCCTGCCCCCAGGCTCTCCTGCTGCAGAACCCTCCTGGGCTCCTTGGTTCACCTGGAAGTCAACCAAGTCCAAACTGCTCTGCTGGGACCCATAGGCCCTCAGCCTACCTTGTCCAGGCCCTGCCCTTTCTCCCACTTTTCCTGCTTCCTCTGATCTCAGGTCGCCCTGGCATCTCCACCTTCACACCTGACACTGGAATTCTCAACCCACGCCCACTGCCGTTGTCACACGGTCACCAAGGCACCTATTGATTCTCCTTGGCTGACCCCTCGGGATACCCCTCAGAAACTAGGTGGGGTCTTGGGTGGTTTGAACAAAGCCCTACCTTCCAGGTGATTCTGGAACCCAAGACTTCTGATTGAGAATTCCTGCCTCAAGTCCTTAGTTGTTTGCAAACCTAGCTGATGATCAGAGTCACCTAGAAGCTTTCTGACAACACAGGCTTCCAGTCCCCAGCTCAGATCCTCTATATCGGGGTGAGCTCTAGAATCTGTGTATGGCTGGTAACAGGTCATTCTGAACCAATACCTTAGAGGGTGGCTTCTTGGCCTCCTGCCTGTCCCCCTGTCTCTTCTTCCCAGCATGGACCAGCTTCTTCTCCAAGCAGGCTGCCCAGGTTGAGGCTACACCCCTCTTCCTCACTCCTTTTGGGTCCTCCAGAGATCTGAACCCCATGTAGTCAGCACCCAGGGACTGGGCCACCAAGTCACCATCATGCAGCCACCCCATGGCTTAGAAATCACACTATATAGGACATGGATGAAGAGAATGGAGCCACAGCCAGGGCTGATATGCTTTGCTACTAGGAGCCTTTGCTGCAGGAGAGAGGGAGGGCTGCCCTGGGCTCCTGCAGTCCCTTGGCAAGGGGACAGAGAGCCCAGGGCAGTCCCTGGGGGCAAGGCCAGAGTCTGTGTGGTTGTAAATACTCAGGAAGCCTCTCTGGAACTGGAATGGTGAAGAAACTAAGTCACAGCCCCTGCTGTCAGAGAGCAGAGAAGAGGGAGAGAAGAGGAGCATGTGTATAGCTGCTTAATCCAGTCCCCGGGCTTTAGTAGGACACTCAAGGCCTGGCCACCAGCCCTAGTCTACCTCTCCAGCCACCCTCCCATCTTCTGACCCTTGCCTTAGCCACACTAAACTATTCTAGCTCAGGATTCAACCTGCCATGTGCCATTATGTACATTCTTTCATTTAATTTCCCAGCAACCCTGTGAAGCTGGTAGGGTTACTTTCCCCATTTTGCAGGTGAGGGAACAAGAATGAGAAAAGTAAGCAGCTGGAACAGGACCCTACTCTAAGTGGCAGAAAGGAAACTCTCCAGGGCTAACTCCGCCCTAGCCCAGGGCTCTGACCTTCCTCCCCTCTGCCCCTTCCCCTCCCAGTCATTGTCTCTCTGCTATCCCTTGGAGTTTAGCCCTCAGGCTTCTGGCCTGGGGAATAGCCCTGGGGTCCCTGGCTCCCATTCCCAGATTGAGAGCTCCCTGAGGGTAGGGGCAGACGAGCCTGATGTTCCCCTCGTCTGCAGACCCCAGGGCTGAGGCAGCTTCCTCCATTCCCTGTGATCCAGGGCTACATCCACTAGGTACCTATTATGCAGGGCTGCAGGGTGGGGACTGGACTGGCTCCTTGACCTTGAGATCCCAGCCTGCAGGGGTCAAGCTAGGGAGATAAAATGAGGACACTGACTCTGATGCAGGGTAAAATCTGCTCAGGGTCATGATGGAAGGCCAGATAATGAGCTGAGTGTTTGGAGGTAGAATAGAGGAAGGGAGACAAAGCAGACAAAGAAGGTCAAGACCTCAGGACTGTGTGGGGAGCCCCTGAGGGTCTGGCTGTGCTTATGTGGGGCCCAGCAGGCGTTGAAGCTGGGAAAGCAAGTGAGTGGCCTTGAAGAGCATCCCAGGCTCTGGGCTTCTCAATGTAATTCTCCATGGGAATGACATGGACAGAGGTCACTCAAGGGTGCTGTGGGGAGTGGACAGGAGAGAGAGGCTGGCCCAGGCACCCAGTGTGGGCCTGCTACTGGGGTCCTGGGGAGAAAATGAGCCTGAGATAGGGCAGAGGCCCAAAGAGTCTCAGATGCCAGGCCTAGCATAGGCAGCACCCCTTGGTGCCTTGAGAATCCCTTAGGTGAGGCCAAGCCATGTGGTTAGGAGTCTTGGAGGCAAACAGGCAGGCAGAGCCTAGCTCTGCTTACCCTCTGCGTAGCCTTGGGCAACTGAGCCTCAGTTTCTTCCTCTACAAAATAGGATAATAATAGGGTCCTTCCTCTAATGCCTCCCTTTCCTGTCCCTAAGACCGAGGTGTCAGATATTCAGATGTCCAAGCTCCCTCCTGCCCTTAGTTGGACCTGTTGCTTTCTAGCCTCCAGAGCCTTCCCCATAGCCTTGGATGACAAGCAGGGCAGGTTTTAGGTACCCCATTTTCTTTCTTTTTTTTTTTTGAGACGGAGTCTCACACTCTGTCCTCCAGGTTGGAGTGCAGTAGCACCCGATCTCGGCTCACTGCAACCTCCATCTCCCAGGTTCACACCATTCTCCTGCCTCAGTCTCCAGAGTAGCTGGGACTATAGGCGTGCGCCACCACGCTCGGCTAATGTTTTGTATTTTTAGTAGAGACGGGGTTTCACCCTGTTAGCCAGGAGAGTCTCGATCTCCCGACCTTGTAATCTGCCTGCCTCAGCCTCCCAAAGTGCTGGGATTACAGGCATGAGCCACCGTGCCCGGCCAGCACCCCATTTTCACAGATGAAGGAAATGTATTGTTCAAAGTCACCCTTGAACCCAGGACTGCCCGCCCCTGGACATTGGCTCCTCTTTGCCCCACTGGCAAGCTGTGTGACCTTGGGCATGGCCCTTCCCTCTTCAGCGCTGAGTTCCCCTCCCCCAACACTCTGGGAAGCTGTGAAGCTTCTTGCTTCTCTCTCCTGTCCCCTCCCTCTGTCCTCAGCTGGCCTCCTCCTCCTCCTCTTGTAACCTGAGCTGGGGCCCTGGGGGAAGGGGCTTGCCCTCTTCCTGAGGCACCTGCCAGCTGAACAGATGTGCAGAGATGGAGGGCCCCGGGAAGGGATTGAGGGCTCTTAGCCCGACAAGGCTGGGGCCGGGGCTGGGGGAGGCAGTGCTCAGCACACCCTACCCTGGCCTCTGGCCTCTGCCCCTAGGACTTACTCTGAGCACTTGTTCATTTTCCAGTGGACATTTAAGTGCTCCAACATGTCCTGCAAGGACCTCTCAGTTTCTAGGAGAAGACAAATGGCAGATGAGGGCTGGTGCCCCGGTCTGGGTGGGCCACCCTGGGCTCCTGGAGCCCCTTGGCATGGGGACAGAGGGCCAAGGGCGGCCCCTGGGGGCAAGGCCAGTGTCTGTGCGGGTGGCCGTGCCCCTGGGAGAGCAGATGGTTCTCTTGGCACCATGCCCACTCTTCCTTTTTCTCCCCCAGGAGCCAGCCTGCAGGGCTGGGGCACAGCTGCTGGGCCCTCCCCAGAGCTGGGCTCAGGGCAGGGCTGGGTGAGGTCACTGCAGCTGCTCCCAGGGCCTGGGGCAGGGGAGTGGGGAAGTGCTGCCTGCAGAGGGAGGGAGGGGCTAAGACTGAGAGGGGAGATGGAAAAGTCTGAATGCTTTGCATTTAGGAGTTCTTTTTAATCCTGAATGAAGGAGGGTCTGTGGAGGGGTTGCTGAACTAGTGTGGACAGTCCCCTTGCCCCTACCCCAGGCTCACCCTGGAGCTTCTGCTTGGCTTTGGCTCCTCTCTGGAGGTCTCTCAGGGCAGGAGAAAGAGCAAGCGCCCTGGGTGTAAATTCCTGCACCACCACTTACACTGTGCAACCCTGGACAAGTCAGTTTGTCTCTTGGAGCCTCAGTTTCTCATCTGTAAAATGGGGACAATAAACCAACTAGAGGGTTGTTACAAAAATTCAATGAGATAATTTTCGAGCGGCAGCACAGGGCATGGCATGTGGTCAATGTCTTGGAAGCAATAGTCCTTCCCCGCTCACTGCCTCACTTTCCCAAGGAGGCAGGAAGTACTGAGGACAAGTAGGGAGGTGGCAGAGGCAGCAGGAGCTGCAGGAGAAAGCAGCAGGGAGGAGGCTCAGACAGGACCCTGGTAGAGGGTGGGCAAGCCTTGGAGCTCTGGCCTGAGATTTTGCTGAACAGAAACTACAGAAAAGCCAGGCCTGAGCAGCTCGTGGCTACTGACTTCTCATGAGCCAAGGATTGCCCCACAAAGTTCGAGTAGGGAGGCTAGCTCAGACACCACTTTACTGTGGTTTGCTGTTAGATCTCTGCAGGAGCACTGAGGTGGGAGCATCTGTCTTTGGGGCTTGCATAGGGGATGAGGAAGGTGCCACAGAGCTGGCCTTGATGGAGGAACAGGAACTGGTAGAGCAGAGAGAGGGACAAGAGTAAAGGGAATAGTGTGCAAAGGCACAGGGATGGGGATATCCAAGGTGGCTGGAGGACATCAGAGGGCTCTTAATTATCAGCCTGGGATTGGACCCAAGCCCACAGGTGAAAGGAAGAATGGGCATTGGAGTAGTGTGAGGTTGGACTTCTGTTGGTTTATTTGCTGTCCAGCCTGGGTGTGTGGGCTCTGCTTTCTCTGGGGAGTGCCAGAGCCTCATGCCTTGCTTTGGATATTGGTTCCTCCTGGCCCCAGGCTGCCCACTCTGGGATCCACTGCTGATCCTGAGCCCACTCACCTGGAGACATTTGTGCCCCCACGGCCCCCACCTGCCCTTCTATCCCTTCTCCACTGCAGACTCTAGTGCCGAGGATTTGCACATGGCCTCAGGTCCCTGCCATCGTCCAGGTCACCTCTTTTGCCAGGAAGAGGCCTGGACTGAGAACCTGAACTTCATCCCAGATGGCAGGGCAAGTGACTCTTAGGGAGTCTGTGGCTCTGTCTGACACAGGTGTGTGTTCCTAGGCCAGGCTGGGGCCCCAGAGTTGGGTGGGGGCAAAGGGTGGGATGGGGAGGCTCCTGGGGCTCCGAGACAGGGATGGGATGACATTCTTGACATGTGGGGTCTCATCCAGGCCCCATGTGTCCCTGTGGATGGTGGGATTGTTATTCCCATTACAGTGGAGGCCACTATCACATGGATGAAGTTAGGATTCTGTCCCCTGTCTTTCACCTCTCCGTATGCAGGAAGGAAGGCCAGGAGGGAAGGAGGAAATGGGAATCATAGAGGGGATCAGAGCCCTCACCACAGCCCCACAGGTGATCACTGCAGTAACAGGTGCTGGGTCACTGTCCCCATCAGGTAGTCAGGATCAGTCTCCTGAGGGAGGGGCTGGGCTGAGCCTTTAACTGTGATACAATCTGGACAGGCATCCACACCTGACCTGAGCTTAGGCTGCGAGGGTGGACACAAGACCCAGGGCCGCACTTGGAGGATCCTGAAAGACCCCAGGTACCAGGGAGGCCAGGAGGTAGCACAGGGTCGGTGGTAGGTGGGGGCGCGGTCCTTGTCTCCTGTCTCTGATGAAAGCTAGGAGAGCCTGGGCTTGAGCGTCAAGGTGGAGGTGGCCACTGGGGTCGACAGCAGAGCAGAGTGTCCCCTGCCACGTTGGGGTAGGTGTGGGAAGCGCGCCCTGGCTTTGGAATCCAGCAGCCCTAAGACCCAAGCCTGGCCCCATCATTTCCCAGCTTTGTGGCCTCAGGAGTCATTTAACCCACCTGAGCTTCCATTTACCCCCTTTGTAAAATCGCAGTACTTACTCACAGGATGGTTATCAGGATTAAAGGAGCCTAGCCTATGTTGGGCATGTAGTAGGTGGGTGCCCTTCTCTGGCTTCAGCATTTGAAGCACATGCCAGTGGTGTGTGAGAGCTGGCTTGCACTGGTTCATGAGGGCCGATCATGCACACTTCTTCCCAATTCTGCACTCAGTGACGTCATGTGGCAGCTTAAAATTGGCCATGATGTGAGTATCCATACCACAGAAAGCAGCAAAAGCTACAGATCAAATCAGGTGGGGTTTTTTTTTTTTTTTTTTTTTTTAACTTCCAGAAGAACTGGTGGTTAAACATTTGCCAGCACACCACTAAATGTCTCCCAGAAAAGGTAACTTCCCCCAGTCCCACTCCCCAGGATCAGAAGAAGATGGCACAGAGATGGCCAGGCGAGTTGGCTCACACCTATAATCCCAGCACTTTGGGAGGCCGAGGCGGGAAGATCACCTGAGGTCGGGAGTTCGAGACCAACGTGGGCAACATAAGAAAACCTCCTCTCTACAAAAAATATAAAAATTAGCCGAGTGTGGTGGCACACACCTGTGGTCCCAGCTAGTCGGGAGGGTAGGGTGAGAGGATCACTTGAGCCCAGGAGGTCAAGGGTACTGTAAGCTATAATTGTGCCACTGCACTCCAGCCTGGGTGACAGAGGGAGACCCTGGCTCTAAATACATAAATAAATAAATACCCTGGCAGGAAAGAAAAAAAAGAAAAAAGAAAAAACCTGGCTCAAAATAAATAAATAAATAAGGAAGGAAGAAGATGGTACAGCAACCATGAGTCCATGTCCCAGAATCCATCCTGTGGGCCCTCGGTAGCCATAGTGGGGACAGAACAGGAAGCAGGGCAATAGTGGAGCTCTGGCTTGGCCAAGCAGCCTAGAACTCACAGTCCATGGCCCCTTCTGGGCCTCGAGAAATTGGATGGTTATAGCACCAGGCAGCCCTTGTAGGCGGAGGACAGCAAATGAGGGGACCTCTCTTTTCTCTACACTCTCCTTTGGCCCCGGGAGATTTGGCAGGCCCTGACTGGAGACATAAGATTAGATGAGGTTGAGCTGTCGGAGAATGAAGCTGTGTTGGGAGGAGAAATGAGGTTGTACCGGAAGATAAACGAGGCTGTACTGTCAGGGAATGAGGTGGTACTTGGAGGGAAGGTGAGGCTGCATTATTAGATAAATGAGGTTGTACTGTCAGGGGATGAAGTGTACTTGTAGTAGAGATGACGTCCTGCTGGATCAGTCGGCTTGCTCCGTCAGAGAACACAGCCACACCACAGGAGGAAGGAGAGTGTCCGACTCAGAGGATAAATGAGGGTGTCCTGCTGGATAAATGAGGGGGCCCGTCAGGTGAATGGAGTGCTGTTAGCAAATGAGGTTGTACTTGCTGGATAAATGGGACTGGTGTGCTGGATAAATGGGGTTGTACTGTCAGGTGAATGCATTACTGCTCGTGGGTGAAGGGCATCCTGGGAATAGATGAGGGTGTCCTGCTGGATAGATGAGCTGCCACCACCAAATGGATCAGACCCTGTCCATGAGGGAGGCACCGTCAGCAAGGACGAGGTTATTCTGTTCCCACTGGGGCTCCTGGAGTGTCTTCTGACCCAGGGGAGACCTTGGCGTGTGCCAGCCCTGGGTTATCCAAGTCTCTCTGGGGAGCAGGATGGGGGGCTGGGAAGGGCAGGCAGCTGCATTGTGCATCCTGGGACCTCTCCTTCACCCCCAACGGATGCCCTACCCCTCTCCCTGGCACCCCTCAGTGGGTCAGACTGCTGCGGACATTATCACCCCACTGCCTGCTTCTCATCCTGCCTGTGTCTTCTTTCTGCCCAGTTTGGAAAAGCCCCTATTCTGTGTCAGTCACTCTGCCCAGTCTCATTTAATCTCCCTACAACACAGTATTACTCCTCCTTGCACACACTTTCTCTTATTCATTCATCCATTCATTCATTTGACAAAGTATGTACCAAATACAGAGGTACAGTTAAAAAAGGATAAAAATCACCGCCCTCATGAAGCTTATATTCTAATATAAAGACAGGATAAATAATGTATTTAGAATGTGAAACTGCTTTAGAAAAACATACAGCAGGATCAGGGGGCCAAGAAATTCCAGGGAAGAGGAACAGTTTTTAAGAGAGGTGAGGATGGGCCCCGTTCCAAAAGGTGACATCTGAACAAAGACTGGAAGGAGAGGAGAGATCTCTGTGGATATCTAGGGGCAGGCGGGACCATGCCTGGCAGGTTTGAGGATGGGAGGGAGGGATGGAGCGGGGCACCTGCATGGTCACTGTGGGTCTTATGGGCCATGGCAAGGCCTTTGTTCCTCACTCTGAGTGAGATGGAGGGTGTCGGAGGGATCTGGGCAGGAATGGACGTGATCTTGGTTATTTGAAGGGTCACCCTGGCTGCTGTGTGGCGTGCTATAAGGAGGTGAGAGAGGGAGCAGGGAGCCATTTGAGGAATGGAGCATGAAAGCATCTTGCCCCAGGGTCATAGCACTCATGGGTGATGGGGCTGAAACTGGAATCCAGTTCCAATGCTACAGCTGATGTACTTTGCCCTACTCTAGCCTCCTCCCTGGTGGGAGAATCCCTGGGGTGCTGGGCTCCCTGGCCCAGGTTCTGAGGGAGAACGGGGTAGGCATGAGATATAACCCACTGTCCTTACCCTCTACCCCCCGGATGGTCTCCCTTGGGCCCTGAATCAGGTAGGTCCTGACTCCCCTAGCAACATGCTCCAGGTCTGGATGTAGATGTGGGAGGCATGAGGCCCCAGAAGCTGTGCCCAGCTCTCGGCACCAGGGGAGCCCGGGCATGCCAGGGCTGTGGCTATGGTGGTGGGTTGCTAGGTGACTCTAAGAGGGAGCCCTGGTTACTGCTGCCTGGCAGAGGCATCTCCCTCCTCTGCCTCTTTCACCTCCTCCATGGCCTCTGGCCTCCCAGGAGGCCTTGTGGTGTGAGCCAGAGCTGTGATCAGTGCTTGCCACTGGATCTGGCAGGGAGCTCGGATTGGTACCAGGTGGCTGGGCCCTGAGGAGCCAGACTGGGCTGCAGGGCCTGAGCTTCTCTCATGGGGCACAGCCCTGGAGCATACCTGGCTCAGAGCCCAGCTCAGCAGTCAGAGGCCTAGGTCCTCACTCAGCTCTGAGCCACCTTGTCTGACCCTGAGCAAGGCATGGCATCCCTCTGTGCCTTGATGACCCCATCCATCTGGCCTGCAGAATCCTCCCCAGGAGCTTATTTTCTATGAAGAAGGGTGCTGAGTGCGCGGGGATCCAGGTACTCCTGTCCCCACCCCCGATGGCTTGAGTGTGTAATGCTTAAGTTTTGCACTAAATCTCATTTACAGAAAGAGTTCCACTATTTAAGAAAAATGTTTGAAAACCTCTGGACTGAATGATTCTAAGGATTTTCAGTGCCAAACTGAAAAGGTCCCCAGAGTACAACTTGCCCATCTCCTTAGTTTACAGTTCAGGACACTGAGGCCCCCAAAGAAGGAGAAACTTCGTCTAGGTCAGGTTTGGTAGTGGGAAGAACACTGGGTTGGGGGTCAGGAGGCCTGGGCTCACATTCCTGCTCTGCCACCAGGTCTTGGACAGCCTTGGGCAAGTCCTTTCTTTCCCCTGGGTTGGGCCAGCCATGGTTTCAGGCTGAGGCCTGAGCTCCAGGGGTACCTGGCTGGATATGGGACAGAGCAGGGAAGGATGCAAACCTTCAGAGGCCTGGAGCTTGTCTTGGCGGTAATTCTAAAACATGTGAATAATGTGTATAAAGAAAATGTGAATGGATTATGAAGTATATGCAAAATTTCCTTGAATTCTAAAAAGGAAGCTTAGACTTGCAGGAAATTTTGGCCTGTGCAACATGCCCCCAGACTTCCCCTGCTGCCAGCTTCTAGGGATGGTTTACATGGAAAGTTTGAGGAGCACTGGAATACTGGCTTCCTAAGATTCTTTGGGATTCTCAGACGTGTTTCTGTCTTCATGGCAGAATGTGATGTCCTTTAGACTTAGAATAAGACCAACCTGTAATTCCAGCACTTTGGGAGGCCGAGGCAGGGGGATCATCTGAGGTCGGGAGTTCAAGACCAGTCTGGTCAACATGGCGAAACCACGCCTTTACTAAAAATACAAAAAGCAGCCAGGCAGCAGTGGCACGCACCTGTACTTCCAGCTACTTGGGATGCTGAGGCTGGAGAATCACTTGAGCCTGGGAGGCGGAGGTTGCAGTGAGCTGAGATCACGCCACTGTACTCCAGTCTGGGCTACAGAATGAAACCCTGTCTCAAACAACAAAACAAAACAAAAGACCAACCTGAAATCAATACCTGGCACAGCACTTAAGCTGTGTGACCTTGGCAACTCACTTAACATCTCTGAGCTTCATTCTCTGGTTATGAGATAGGGATCACAATCCCTGACTTATATGGAGTTCAACTAATGATTACATTACATAAAGTACTTAGAGTACCCAGGGCTGAATGGGCAAGTGCTGGCTAGGTGCTGGTACCTGGTACTGTCCTTCCTCCAGGATATAATGACATTGATAAAGAGGTGTTGCCTGAGTGACCTCCAGACGGAGAAATGGGGAGGTGGGAGATGGAGCCTCTTGTAAGCCAGACAGTCCTATGGGGGAGGAGAACTGAGGCCTCCTAGGAGCCTGAACACAGGTGTGGTGGAGGGGCTCCGGAGCCAGGTGCAGGAGTGGGAACAGGAAGCAGGTATCTACTTGAGGGAGCACTGCTCCCTAGGGGCCCAGCTCCCCTCCCCTCAGGGTCTCAGGAGAACCAGGCAGGGCAAGGCTGGCAAGTCCCAGCTGTTGCCTTCAAAGGCCAGAAAGTGCCAGAGACAGGGAGCCTGGGGCCCTGAGGAGTCAGGTCAGTGCCTGGAGCTGGGGGTGAGGGGTTGGAGGGTACCCTGGGCAGCAGGAAGGACCCCTCCTCCCGGAGACTGGTGGGAAGGAGGCGGGGGGAGAGCCTCAGAGAGCAGTAGCTGGAGCTGTGAGTGTGGCTGGGTGGATTCACAGGTTAAGAGCAGGTCCATGAGCTGGACAGAGCTGGAGTGGTACCTGGCATCGTTGCCTAGCTGTGGGGCCATGGGAAGTTACATCATGCCTCTGGGCCTCCTGTCCCCAGTGTATGAAATTGGAGAATGCCATCTTCCCAGAGTTGGTGCCCAGCACAGTTACATATAAGGCATGATGTTAAAGAGATGGAAACAGCAGGTCTGTTGGGGGAACTAAGGAGTGAGATCTTCTGGCCAGAGTGAGGATATAACCTACGTTTATCAGCACCTGGTGTGCAAACATTTATTCATGCACATGTGATGATCTTACAGCCTTACGAGGTAGTTACTGAATGTAGCTCACTTTTTCAGAGTAGTTCACTGAGGCTCACAGAAACTGAGTAAACATCCCATGGTCACATAGCTAGGCAGCCAAAGAGCCAGGCATCCTGTCCCGCCCTCTGATACCCAGGCCCCTGCTGTTTCCATAGCAGCACCTGGACCAGGAGGTTGAGGCCACCAGGTGGGAGGTCCCAGAGGTGGGGTGCGGCAGGCCCAGCAGAAGTTCTACTCCAGATTCCAGTGGGGCCAGTGGACTCCCTGCCTTCCTCTGTCCTCAGAACAGGCCTGGCAAAAGCAGGCAGTGACATGGGAAGCACTGGAGACTGGCACAGCAGAATTAAAAAGAGGATGTATGCAGAGATGGCAGAGGTGAAGCCCACAGAGGAACTGAGGGACAGCAGAAAAGGCCACCTTGGGCAAGCCACTTCCTCTCTCTGAGCCTAGGTCTTCTGGTGTGTGAACGGGGACTTTGCCACACACTTTGTGGGGATTTTTTGAAGGCTCCACCAGGAAGGGGCTTGGAGGGCAGGCAGGTGGGTCAGGAGAAGAGGGCAGGATGGGATAGCTGGGCTGGCCGGAAGGTGGGCACTGAAGAGGCTGAGGTCTCTGTGGCAAAAGGATGTCTTTTGAGGGACCTGCTGGAATCCAAGTCCTCTGGAGTTCACAGCAGCTCAGAGGAGTTGGGGTGATACCTCTGAAAAGTCTCAGGCCTGGACTCACCTTGGGGACCCCCAGCCTACTCTGTTTCCCCTGGCCAGGCCCTCCCAGCAAAGGGTTAACAGTCTTCTCTACCTGCAGTTGCATTTTAAAGACACGAAATTAAAGCAGGTAATTTATTCTCCCCACACACGAAAGAGCAATTAGTTCTAAACAGGGCTTAATCAGTCACCGCGAGATTGATTTCTGGAGCCCTGGGTTTTCGGGCTCCTGGCGCCATGCCAGGCTGGGGAGGGAGGGGGGCGGACAAATGAGCCGCAGCGGCATAAGCCCTTACGTAATCTGCTGGGGGCCCTGGCAGCCTGGTTAGCCCCGCGTGGGGCTTGGCTGAGCTGGTGAGAGGGGGTCCTGCTCCCTGCCGCAGGCCCCCCGCAGGCTCAGAGTAGCCCACAGGGTTGGTCATGCCCCCAGGGAAAGGCTAAGACCAAAGCTCTGGCCCCACCTTCTGGGCAGTCTCTGTGTGGGAGTGGGGAGGGATGGCGGTGCGGTTCTGGGGCAGAGGGTGGGTACTCTGGGTTTGTCCAACCCGGTACTTACACCTGTCCCCTCCCTCTCCCAACCCCCTTACCTCATCTTCATCCCTGTCTTCCCCCTCCTTCTACACTCTCTTATCTTCCCCCTCTTCTTTCCATCACGTCCTCTTCCCCATGGCCTCCTCACCCCCGACTCCCACCCGCGTCCTTGTCTCTGGCCACAGAACTCCATCCGGCACAACCTGTCGCTGCACACCCGCTTCATCCGCGTGCAGAACGAGGGCACCGGCAAGAGTTCGTGGTGGATGCTGAACCCCGAGGGTGGAAAGACAGGCAAGACCCCGCGGCGCAGGGCCGTGTCCATGGACAACGGGGCCAAGTTCCTGCGCATCAAGGGCAAGGCGAGCAAGAAGAAGCAGCTGCAGGCGCCCGAGCGAAGCCCGGACGACAGCTCTCCG
>NW_012107252.1:396209-425179 GCF_000951045.1 Mandrillus leucophaeus
GCCCCAGCCCAGCTAGAGACCCCTCTCGGAGGCCGGCCGCCGGGGAGGGGGAGGGAGGGGCCGGGGCACCCCACTGCTCCTGCCCACGCTCCTGAGATCCACCCCCTCCTCCTGGGCAGGAAGCCTGGGAGAGGAGGCTGAATTCCAGGCTGGCCGGGAGTAGGGAGGAGCGGGGTGGGCCGCCTGGTGTGGACGGTGGTCGGGGAAGTCAACTAGGAGATGGGCCAGGGAGCGTTGACAAATCTTCAGTTTCATTTGCGGAGCCCTAGCCGTGACCCCGCGCCCACCCCAAACATGAATCTGATTCCCACTTGACACTTTCCCACTGGTCTTAGTCTCACCCACCCGAAGCCAGCAACCCTCTGCTGAAAACACACCTACCTAAATCCATCCACCCTGAGCAGCCCTCCACCCCCAAATCGCCCTCCGACGACCGCCACCCCCACAGTTCAGTCTCCCCCTCCCATCCCCGCCGGCCCTCTCTTCTTCCCTCCCCCGTCGGAGTCAGTCCCTCTCTTCAACCGCCCCCACCCCCCAGTACCGGTCTCAGCTTCTCCAGCGGGCCTCAGCCCCGTCCACCCCCAACCCCGACGCCCCTTTCTCCGCGCCAGTTCTGGCCCTTCTCCCATATTTATAAGTGTCCGGCCGGGGCGGGCGGTGGGCGCGGCGTCCCCGGCGCGTATCGTAGGCAGTGTACCGTGGCCGTGCCGTCAGAGTGTGCGTGTGCGTGTGTGCCGTGTCGAGGCTGTGTAGAGTGCATTGTACAGCATATTTTCATGAATAAAATTGTTTTAAATATTTCCCGCGCCTTGGGTTAGCGGGAGGGGAGTGGTGGCAGAGGATAATTGACAGGGAACTTGGGGCAGGAGGAGGGTTCCTGTGCCTGAGTCACTATTGCGGCTTTGTGTCTGGGTACTCGTCAGCCTTTGCTAAACTAATGCTCCTCTGCCCAGCACATATTGGTTAGGCGCCTGCTGAGTCCCCCGTGCTGAAGTTGTGCTTGGTGGAGCTCTGCACCTGTTTCTGTGAACATGTGCATGCACGAAGTTTTGGCCCAGGAAAATGCGTCCTAAATAAGCCTCAGAGATTGGGAGAGGATGCACAAATATTTACTGAGAACCTTTAGTGCCAGGCTCTGTGTTGGGCACGATTTTTGTTCCCGTTGTACAGATGAGAAAACAAGGTCAGAGAAAATAACTTGGGAAGGAGGGTAGAGATGGTGAAAAGAGAACCCTTTGAGGTGCACAGACTGCTCTTGGAATCCATTTCCTACAATTTACCAGCTGTGTGACCCTGGGCAAATTTTCAACCTCTGAAGCCTTTCTTCCTGTACTACACCATGGAGTAGTACCATCCATCTCATGACCGTCTGTGAGGCATGAGGAAAGGTATGTAAAGTGTTCAGCACAGGTCCTGTACTCATTCATTTTAGGAAGATTTGGTGAGCACCGGTTAAGTTTTTATACCAAGCACTGGGGCTGCCCTAGAGCCACACAGACACAGTCTCTACCCTTAAGGAACTTAGAGGCTCCTGGGGAGAACAGGCCAGCAAATAGGCGATTATAGATGAAAGCTGTGATGATCCGAGAGGAGCCAGGTGGCTGTCGTGGGAATGGATGATGGGGCAGCACTCATCTTGGACTTGAGTCAGGGAAGGTGCCTGGACTGGTGCTGCCTCAGCTAAGCTTGGTAGGAGGAATTGGCATTGGGAAGGGGATTCAGATGAAATGGCATGTTCAAAGGCCCAGAGTCAAGAGATGTGTGGATTCCAGAACCAAAAGCAGTTGAGTGTGGCTAAAGTTCAGAGAGGGACAGATTACTGATGGCAGGGAGGCTAATGGGCCAGAGGGTTCAACAGTGGAAGAGGGACAATGTGGTCCAGCCGGAGGTGCTGATGTGGCTCAAACCAGGGGATGGGGGAGGACAGTGGGGCTGGAAGGGAAAGGATGAGTTCACATGTACTTTGGATATGGAGTCACTGGGAACTTGGTTGTAGACTGGACCTGGGGGATGAAGGAGAGGGAAGCATCAATTGATGGTTTTTGTTTGGGTATCTGGGGAGACAGGGCCATTCCTTGAGATAGGGCACACCAAAGCAGGAGGAGCCCTAGGGAAATTGATGTGCTCATTTGAGCTATAGTCCATGAGAATCTTTGGGATTTGGAGCAGAGGGAGAGATGTTCAGGAGCATACACACTAGGTGAAATGGCCTTCTCTGGCACTGGGCAACATAGTGGCCCTGAGGTGTCCACATGCACAGTGGGGTCAGAGCCCAGAAGGTGTCTGGGCTGGAAAGGGAGGTCAAGAATCAGGAGCACAGAAGTTGTCACTGACGGGTTGGAAGTGGCTTGGGAGGGGAAGGATTGCAGAGTTGGAAGAGCAGAAAGTCCAAGTCTGCTTTGATGAACACCTTGGCACAGGAGGGACTCACTGGCTGAGAGGGAGAAGAGAAGGAAAACCAGGACCCCGGGGAACTGGGGGCGGTGTCCTAGAAAGGAATACCCAATGTTCTTACCTTCTGGAGCCTTCCTTTCTCAGTCTGGAAGATGGGGTAGGAGCACCTGTTTCACACATTTGTTTTGAGGAGCAAATAAGATAGGAATTATTGTCTGAGGTCACTCTATTGGCAAGGCACAGAGCCCCTGAGTGTGTACCTCCAATGCCCAGGCTCTCGTGCAGCCCCCACTGCCTCTAATGAAGTGGCTGAGAGCAGAGGAGCAGAGGAACTCGGAACCAGTAGAATCCGCACAGGTTCTGGGCTCTGAGTTGGGGCTGAGACCCAACCTGGTATGGTGAGTGTCCCTGCCAAGTGGGGAGCACATAGAGGCTGATGTCCCCTCTCCCCTGGGACAGATGCCCCAGCCCAACCCCACAGCCAGCCTCTGAGACAGCCCAGCTGGGTGTGGGCTCCATATGGGCTGCAGAACTGCCCCCACCCTAGGCTGACGGAGGGTGGGCCGCTGGTGTGTGTGTGCAGGGCTGTGTGTTTCCATGTAGTCCCATATGTGTCTGTCTGTGTGGGCCTGTGTGTGTGTGTCTGTGTGTGTGTTAGGGGTCAGTGAGTGTGCTGGGGGGCAGGTGGGGTGGTGCTTGAGGTTCTCCCTGCTGAGTGTGCGCGTCGCTGGGGGTGTGTGTGTGTGTGTGTGGTGGGAATGACAGTGGATCTGCCTCCGAGTGTGCCCACGCAAGTGCCGGGGCTGTGCAGTCCATGCCCGTGTGAGGTGCTGTCTCTGTCCCCACATGTGCCACGCACACCCTCCTCTCTGGGCATGCCTGCCTGTCTTGGCACAAAGCTCTCTCCGGGAGCACCAGCACTGGTGTTCCCCTGCCAGGAGCGTCTTCTGGACTGCTCTGCTGTCTATCAGAGCGGAGGGGAGCAGAGGGACACTCCAGACCCTGGGATCCAGCCCAGCTTATGAGCAGGGAGGAGTGGGACCACCTCAGAGCTCTGACTGAGCTCTTCCTGGCTCAGGCCAGGGATCATTCCAGACACAGCTTCTGTCCTGCTGGGTCCCATCAGGAGAAAGGGGGCAACACCCCTGTGGCTGGGGGGCTGCAACTGGCCCTTCCCCATCAACTTTGGAGCCCAGCAGACGCGCTCCCCTCTTTGCCCACTCCCTGGGAGGCGTCTGACACATGATTTATTCATAAAAAGCCATTATTTGTGCCAAAGAAGAACTGAGCCGCTGGCTTTTTAAGTGCTGATAATGCTTTCAGCCTCCCTGCCTCTCCTTCTCTCCCTTCCCCTCCCATCTTCTCTCTCACTTCCTTCCTATCCTTTCTCCTCCTCCCCTTCCCCTTCCCCTCTGTTCTTCCTCTGGATATTCCTTTATTGTTCTCCCCACACCTCCTCTCCTCCCTATTTCTTTATAGACCTCCCCTCTCACACCACTCAGCTCTTCTCTACAGTGAGGCTGGGTCAGGGAGGCTCAGAATCAATTGTCCCAAACTGGGTAAGGCCTGCACTAGCCTGGAGCCCCAAGGACCCCACCCCTCCACCTCATCCTTCACCTCCAAAGGACCAGAGGAAGGTTGGGAGGAGGGGGGCCAGGCTGAGAAAGGGGCGGGGTGAGGGGGGTCTTTGGAGGCTGTCCTGACCAGCTCCCCCTATGCTAAAGGGTTGACTTCAGCACTCTTATTAGCACCGGTACCCCAGACTCCCAAGTAAACATTCAGTCTTGGTAAAAACAATACACTTGCTATACAGGTTCAAGGTAAGCCCTTTAGAATGCCTTTCCCCCCAAAGAATGCCCCCATATAGAAATTCTGGAGCCACCATTATTGAGGTGGTGCCAGGAGAGGATGGCATCAAGGGAGGCACTTGGGCCCCATGATAGAGCATCCCCTGGTCTCAGAGAGGAGGCAGCAGAATGAGTGTGTTCACAGAGCTTGAACATGGACCCAGGAAAGGTTCTTAGGAGCAGACATCATAGACCTATGTGTGTGGCTTCGAACGTGCACATGCACACACAGACCAGCATGTGCATAGCTGCATACTTACTTATGCAGACGCAGAGCCATTCCTCACCCCTTTCCAAAGCTTTTCTCCCCTGAGCACCTGCAGCAGGGGCTGGAACACTTTCCCCATTCAGACACCTGCTCATGCATTCATCCATTCATTCATTCACTCTGTGAACTTTGGTTTTATGCCCTCTCTGTGCCAGCCTTTGTGCTGGGCACTGGGGAGGCAGAAATGAACATTACTGGGCCCTAGAGAGGGGGACTGGAGCAGAGAGGGCACTACAGGCCCTCCCCTGCAGCCTTGGGCTGGGGGTTGGGGGCCCAGCAGGCGAGGGGTTAAGTCATTTGGCATCCAGAGCTGGAGCCATTAGGCCTCCTAATTATGAAATTATCGAGGTCCTCAGGTGACTGCTAATTTCACACACACTGTTCCTCTCACGGCTAATGAATGCCCGCAGAACCCACACCTTGTCTTTCCTGCTGAACGGTGACCTGCAGTTAATGAGCTCAGGAAGGCAGACAGGCCGCCGGCTGGGTGGGTGGGGCACCAAGCCTGAGGAGGGGGCCACTCACCCCTCCTTCCCCTCCCAGCTCCCTTTGCTGGCTGCCTGCCCTAGTGAAGACTCCAGGGCCAAAGCCCAGCCCGCAGTTTCTGCAGGACAGGCTAGGCCCGTCGCTCTTAGGAACAGGGAGGGATAAGGATTTGGGGTGGGCTTCAGCTCATATGATCCTGGAATGAGCATGGGCATAGTGAGGGAGGGACGAGGGAGGAGTGAGAAATGAAATGTGGATGGTGGAAGAGGACCGTTTCTGCTTGATTCTTGGGCCATGTCAGGGACATTTATGAAGGGTTGGGGGTAGTGACAGTTTAAGGGGTGGGGATTGGCGGGCAGGGTACATTCATACCCTGATGCTGGAGACGACGATGACTTTGGGGGATGGTGGTGCTAATGAGACTGGGAATGTCAACTGGTGAGGCTGCCATGCTGCTGCTGCTGGTTGTGATCTGTAAAGTTTCAATTTTTTAAATTAGAAAAGTAACATAAAATATGTACCCTGCAAAATAGGAAGGAAAAACAAGGGACACATACTAGTTGCAATCTTAGGTGGGGCAGTGTGGGAACCCAGGTCTAGGGGCTTTGTTCCCCCAGACGGAGGTGCGTGGACCCTCTGGGCTGACCACCAGGTGGGTTTGAAGGTCCTGTGGCCCATGGGGAAAGTCCTGCCCCAGCCATGACCCACCAGCCAGGTCAATACCGTTGAGTGGTGGCATGGTGAACGAGGACAGCAGGAGAGTGAGAACCCCAGTCTGGGACATAAGCAGCCTTTGTTCTAGCTTTCTCCTGCCCTGTGGCCTTCAGCCAACTCCATTCCTTCTCTGGCCCTCTGTTTCTTGGTGAGTAAATGATAGGGTTAGACTAGAGCTGTGTTTTTCAATCTGTGTTTGCAGAGGGGCAGTGCTGGGCTCCTTGAGGTCCACACTCAGCCTGCGGCAGGCACCCTGGGCCAGGGTCAGTGGAAGAATCCCAGGTTTAGGATTTGTGCACGGGGCACATGAGAAAGGTCAAGCTGCCCCTTCTCCCTCAGGACTCAGAAGGACATCCTGGATTCCCACCAGCCTGGTTGTAGGCTGTGTCCACTGACAGCAAGTTTCCGCTCTGCCACGACCTTGCATCTACTTCTGCACCTCAGTTTCCCACCTGTCAAAGGTAGGTAATAAAGTGAGAACTCACTTTGGATGCGACAAAAATCTCAGAGGTCCTGGCTGTCACTGTGTGACCTGGGTCCAACCAGGCTCTTCTCACGATTCTTCCAGTTCTCTCCCCAGGTGCCCACAGGGTCTCTTTCGGGCAGCCAGCTACATGATGAGGCCAGGAAAAGTGTCTGCACCGTGGGTGTTCCCAGGGAAGGGGGAAGCATAAGGAGAGAGGAGAGTCTGCCTGTCTGCCCACAGGCTCGCCCCTGCATCCTGCCAGCCCTTAAGATGTATTATCCCATTTGACCTGCACACCAATCAGAGGAAGATGCTTTTATTATCTCCATTACAGATGAGAAAACTGGAGATTAGAGAGGTTACGTGACTAGCTCAAAGTCACAGAGCCAGATAATGGTAGAGCTAGGTCTCAGACCCAAAGCTGATGGGCCATTGACTAGGTTAAACCTTTTCTCACCATGCCAGACACAAATGGCCAGGCACACATATGCTTTTATATACATTCACACAAAGATACAGAGAGACACAGAACTTCACTCATCGCCACATCTTCCCTGTATGTACACAAACAAGTTTGTTCTCCCCTGTGCTAAGGCAGGCAAACCCACTCACCCATAGGTGCAGTCAGATATGAATATATTCCTCATTCTCAGACTTGTAACAATTCGCTATGTACATGCCCCCAGGCAGATGTTTGCACACAAACATACAAAGCACTTCTGCACATGCCTAAACACACGAAAGTACTATTGCATGTGCATGCAAACCCTACCTAGGCAAGTGTGCATACACACAAGTTCACACTCCCACATGCACAGATGTTAGTGTTCACCCATGCACATGCACTGACATGCAAACACAGAGTTGCACAAGAAATATCCTCAAGGGAGCATTTATACACATAGGTGCACATAGGTGTGCCTGTACAGGCACATATTCTGCACATATGAAGGAAGGCATATGAGTACTGTCACATGTGCATGTAGCCATGCACACATTTGCGCACATGCACACAGCACACAGGCCTGGGTACTCTGGTACAGCAAGGTGAGCAGCTTCCCTGTACCCTGGATGTGTTGGATGGACCCACATTCTAAGTGACTATCAAAGTGTCGTGGTGTGTGAGGTGCAAACACCAATTAGTGGGGCCTTTGAAAGCATCGGCTTGTTAGAGAGGAAGCAGAAGAGGCTGGAACTGGCATAAAACACGGAGCTATTTAACTCTCACAGGGCGGGGGTGTGTGCACTGTGGAAAGGCCTTTGGGCAGAACTCCCCCCACCATTCTGCACTTGTTACTGGAGAAGGACCCTCACGAGAGGCCTTGGCAGCCGGCTTTGATGCTCCTTGAAAGTGGGGGGTGGCGGGGGAGCCTCCTGCCAGCACTGGGCTGGCACTGAGTGAGCGGGGGCTGCGCCAACTGGCGATCAATTTCATGCACATCGTAAACCTAAGTGCTTTCTGGAGAGTCGGGCAGATTGCACATAAAGTCCCCCTTCTGTCCCTAGCACACGGGTGGGCGGGTGAGGCAGAGGCTCACCCTAGCAGACAGACCTCCACCAGGCTGCAGGAGACCTGGGTAACCTGGTCCCCAGTAGGAGGTGTCCTTGGGGATGTGAGGAGCTCTCTTAGGAGGGCTGGCACTCTGTGGACAGCTGGAGATGTGGACAGTGCATGAACCGAGTCTACAGGATTCTACTACTTGTTGGCTGAATGACCCTGGGCAATTAGCTTATCTGACTCTTAGTTTCTTCATCTGTAAAATGGGTTTATGTAGGAATTAAATGAGCTCATGTCCTTGGCATGAGGTGCCACAGAGCTGTAGAACCAATGAGCACAAGTAAGGTCACATTTACATTTATTCTTATGCCCAAATGACCCAGGATCAGAGTCCCCCCATGCTCACTGCAGGGTCTTTGGCCACCACCATTCCTGGCAGGCTTTGGGTGGTATGGCTGGGGATCTCCCAGGGGGGCATAAACCTGTCTTTCATTAGAGGAACCCACCCATTCTTCCATTCTGTTCCTGCCCAAACTCCTAACCGCTATCCTTGAACATGTCTGGAGAAGCCATCTCTCCCATCATGAAGTACTAATGCCAGCATGTTCTCCAAATTCCCTGCCCTTTGGATGCCAAAGAGTGGTTCTGGGCTGTGCATCAAGGCCAGGGTGGCAAGGATGGAGCAGGACCCAGTCCAGAGCTTGGATCCTCCCCCAAACCCAACTACTGCCAGCCCAGGGGTCAACCTGAATGTAGCCATGCAGATGCCTGGGCCCTGTGCTTTCTGTGGCCTGAGGAGGAAAGAGAGGTCTGCCGGGCCTTGCCTGTACTTCAAAGGCACCAGTCACACCCCTCAAAGCAGGGTCTAGGCAGAGGGAAGCCTGGTTTTCGCTGGGCAGTCCAGGCCTCTGGTCACACAAGCACTGGAACCCAGCATAAACTGGCCCAAAAGGAGACCAGCATTGCAGCCAGGCCCCCAAGCCCACCCCTCACAGTCCCAGCTCCAGGCCCTAGTGGCCCCTGCAGGGCCTAGGCCACCCTGACATTCACCTAATTGTCTTCCTGCTTTGATGAGTGGCTCCGCAGAGGCGCCGCCATGGATCAAATTAAATGTGAGCCAAGCCGGCAGCCCCGATGATGGGAGGGAAATACCACATTTACATAGCCCAGCACGGGGGCAGGGAGACCCAGGCCCAGAGTGACAGAAACCATGGACCCAGGAGGAGGCAGGGGAGGGAGACAGCGGTGGGGCTGAGGGAGGGTGGACAGAGGCATCCTCCCCAGGGTCGCTGTCACTGTTGAATAAAGGGCAGGTGGGGAGGGAGGATCAACACAGAAAGAGGCTCTTCCCACCTCCAGGTAGGTGACTGCCTCCCTGCCAAGCCCAGTCCATTGGCCTAGTGGTGGGAAGGTGGGGCCCAGGATGCAACCTTGCACCCCCTACACCAGCTCCCATCTGGGTTTCCACACAGCTCCCTTCACCCCAGCCCAGACCCCACAGCTGGGCTGCAGCTGCCTCCCTCAGCACAGTCACGATGGGTGCGGCCTTGAGCTTCTCTTCGGTTCACTCGGGGACATCCTGGCTGCCTGTCCTGGGTGTGCGAGAAGGAACGGGCCCAGGAAGGGTGCGTGGGTGTTTCTGTGTGTGTGTGCGTAAGAATGTGACAGAGTGATCATGTGTGGCACCTACATGAGACCTTCTTTGTGCAGGTGTGTTGCCTGTCACTAGGCCTGGGCACTTGTTGGACATTAGTGAGCTAGGTCTTCCCTTTCCTCGATGTGGGGTCAGGCCTGAAGGCCACAGGTGGTCTGGAGGCATCCACCTGTAGACACTGAGTCTGTGTGCAGGACGTGTGTGGCGCTGGTATCCAAGTCAGTGATTGTGCCAATGGCCGCTCTACCCCCAAAGCGTGTTCCCAGATGCAAAGCACTGTCACAGCCTGCAAACTACCCCATGAGGTAGGTATTATCCCCACTTTACAGAGAGGGAAACTGAGGCTCAGAGAGGGGAAGTGGAAGCATCCTGATTCGTACCAAGGGCATAGCCCTGACACAAACCCAGGACTGTCCCACCCAAACCCAGCTGGTCCTTGCCTGCTCTGCTGCTGCCTGTCTTTCTGAGTATGAAGGTTGGGCCTGGTGGGTCCAGAGCACGCAACGCAGCACAGAGGGCTTGTGCTTAGTAGAGATTGACAAATGCTTATTCATCCCTTCCTTCAACTTCCTAAACCTATTCCCTCCAGAAACACCCCCTACCTTTCTCCTTTAGCCTGGCAGGCATGGGCTGGACACCTCATATAGTATTTTCATCATTAACAGCATTTACTGAATCATGCCATGCGCCAGGCAGGAGCCATGCCCTTTTCACATGTGTTCTTGAACCCTATGCAGTAAGTATCTTCATCAGCCTCCTTAACAGATATGGAAATGGAGGCTCACACAGATCAAGGAAA
Source organism: Mandrillus leucophaeus (assembly GCF_000951045.1). Classification (NCBI taxonomy): domain Eukaryota; kingdom Metazoa; phylum Chordata; class Mammalia; order Primates; family Cercopithecidae; genus Mandrillus; species Mandrillus leucophaeus. The sequence continues at coordinate 406,336 of NW_012107252.1, forward strand.
AGCTTTTTTTTTTTTTTTTTGAGATGGAGTCTTACTTTGTCACCCAGGCTGGAGTGCAGTGGCATGATCTTGGCTCACTGCAACCTCTGCCTCCCCGGTTCAGGTGATTTTCCTGCCTCAGCTTCCCAAGTAGCTGAGATTACAGGCGCTCACCACCACGCCTGGTTAATTTTTGTATTTTTAGTAGAAACGGGGTTTTGCCATGTTGGCCAGGCTGGTCTCTAACTCCTGACCTCAAGTGATCCACTTGCCTTGGCCTCCCAAAGTGCTAGGATTACAGGCGTGAGCCACCATGCCTGGCCCATTTTGTTAAGAGTTTGGCTGTGCACCCAGATGTGCAGAGGCATACATGAATGTGTGTGGGCTTACACATTCACGCAGTCATGTGTGAGCGCGTGCACCATGGTGTGAGAGTGAGGCCAGGGCGGGAGCAGGCAGGATCCCCTGCCCTCCGCCAGTGACTGTGAGATGCTCCCACCAGCTCGCATCATTGGCTCCTCACAACAACTCCACTACCTGATAATTCTTAGTCCCCCATTTTTGGAATGAGCAAACTGAGGGTTGAAAATGGGAAGAGACGGTAGGTAGTGCCAGGGCTGGTCCTGAGACCCAGTAGCAGCCTCTAGGTGCTGGTTCTTTCCAGAACCCCAAGGCTCAGCAAGGTGTGCCCTTTCCTTCCTGCCATCTTGGTGGTGCTGAGCGCTGGGGTGGGGTGCATTTCTCTGTCTCCATGGCGCTCCCCCTACCCCAGCTTCAGGGGAGCTAGGCCCACAAAAGCGCCTGTTGGCTCCACTGAGAAGCCCTTCCCCCTCACCCACGGGGTCCAGGGCGGCTTTTACTGGGAAAATAATTAGAAATCTAATTCTTATTTCTCCCACTCTGCTAATTGTCTGTGGACAATTTGATTGTAACAGTCGTCACTGAAGCAGAAAAACCACCTTATTTCTGCCAGACATCCTCCCTGCAATTAACACCAGCAACTGCCTCACTCTCTTCTCACCTGCAGAGACCCAGGGCCCTGAGGTGTCCTCACCTTTCTGCCTCGCAGCTCTGTTGAGCACATCTGGGGACCAGGTGTAGCCACAGGGTGGGGGGCAGGGACAGGGGCAGGGGCAGGGGCATGGGTGGGTGTCCAGGGACCAAGAGTCAAGACGACAGAAAGAGACAGAGAAAGATTGAGAGAGGAGAGAGAGAAGATGAATAAATATGAATATTTGAGCATTTGGATAAAAGAAAGAGAGATGGAGGCCTAGGCCCAGGGGAAGACAGAGAGCACTGGGCCAGACCCAGGTCAAGAGAGATGGGGGGAGGGAAGGCAAAGGAGCAAAGAAAGTGCCCAGTAGGGGCCAGGGTGACAGGGCAGGAGCCAGGGCCGGAGCCCAGACCGTCCCTCTGCCAAGGCAGGGGACACACCTCCGAGATAAAACCAGACTGTGTTTAGGAGCTGGCTGTGGAGGGCTCCCCAGAGAGCCCAGCCCCCTGTGGGATGTGGCTGATTAGGAAAGGAAGGAGCTCTGGAGGAGGGGATGGGGCACGCAGGCGATGGGGGGATGGGAAGGGGGAGGGATCGGGGCCCAGACAGGACTGCGAATGGCAAGGGCACTGAGAATGAAACAGCACAATCCTGGACTGACCTGTTGATCAAACCTGTGAGGCTCCACTCTGCGGCCCCCACCGCCCTTCCCTCCCTGGGAGCACAGCCCCTCTGGGGAGAGGGTGGTGGGTGCCCTCCACTGTTATGACCCCACTGTTACTCCTCACACAACATATCTTCAGGGCCCCCAGCCCCATCCCAGTCCCGCACTCTGCCTCATATCTCCCCTCCTGGCCGGACTCTAGCAGGGGGTCCCACATGGGTTGATTCTTTCCTCTTAGGACACAGGGCAGGCTGAGAGCTCAGTGGTCCCCTCAGCCTCTGCTGAAGCCTGGTGCAGAGGGCAGGAGAGCGCCTGCTGACTGCGTTGGCACCAACCCGGGCACACTAATGCCTGCTGCTCTCAGATGCCTGGCTCAAGGCATCTGCCCCAGGGCACCTGCAGGTGCCTGTGGGATGACTTGTTGCATGTTCTGTAAAGGGGGCAGGTGTGGGCAGCTCAGCTCAGCCCATGAGGAGCCCTGAGCAGTGTCCCCTGCCTTCACCCCAGGGCTGCCCATGCCTGATGAGGGCTCTGACCCAGCCTTTTCTCCCTTAGCTCAGAGTCTAGTGGGCAGAGTGGAGGGGGAGTGTGGGGGCTGGCAGCTAAGTGGAGGGACCTGGGGCCTGCAGAGGGGTGGGGGAGTGAGAGAAAGAGAAAGGGGAGCTTCATCCCAGAGCCTTCTCTGTCTCTTCTTCCCTCTGCCGGCTCTCAGCCCTCCCCACTCCCCGCTCCCAGTCTTGTCAGGGGAGGATGGGGGTGCCGGGGGCTCCTGTCAGTCTGGAGCTGGAGAGCTCCCCGGGCTTCATTAACATGCAAATTAGCAAGTTCTGACTGGCTGTGGCAGCGACAGGCAGCCACCCCTCCCAGTCCCAGGAGTGTGTGTGTGTGTGTGTGTGTGTGTGTGTGTGTGTCTCCTCTGCGGCAGGGCTGGATGGAAGTGGGGGAGCAGCTCTCATTGCCCTGGTCTCCACAGACAGCAGTGCATGTGTGTCTAACACACACACACATACTTATACACACATACCTACAGAAAAACACACACGTAATACACAGCCACATACAGTCACACATCACACAGTCTTACAGACACTCATGGACACGCAGTTACACATATAGCATCACACATGCAACTTCACACACAGCGGTCACACCCTAAACTGTCTCAAACAGGCATACCCTTTCCAAACTCACACTATTTCACACCCTTGCCACAGCCCTGCTGAGGGACAAACCCACAAACACACCACCCCCCACACGGCCACACACATACACACATAATCTCAATCACGCAAAATCACACACAGGCACAATCCAGGGAGAGAGTGGGGCCGAGGCTCCACACTCAGCCCCGGAGAGCAACTGCCTCCACCTGGATGTCCTCCATGCCCACCTCACCCACCTTCCCTCCACCTGAACTGGCCAAGATCAGCCTGTGTCTCCCCTGGTCAGCTCTCAAGGTTGAGTACTGTCTGGCTCCTCTGCCTGGACGCACCCTGAACTCCCTCACCTGGTCCACTTGCACTGTCCTCCAGCCATCACCTCTCCTGGCTGCCAGCCCTGACCCTGTATCCATGTGGCTGGGCCCCTACTCTGGCTGCTCAGGCTTCCCTTGAGAGTGGCCCTGGTCACACTGCATTGAAATTGCCTGTTGATGTGTCTGCCTCCATCAGGATGGGAGCTCCAGGAGGACAGGGCCGGCGTCAGTCAGTCTTGTTTATGGCTCTGTCCCAGCGCTCAGCTCACTCTGACCTGTCCGTGCTGTTTCCGCAGCAGATGGAGTGGGGGCCAGCAGCGTTAACAACGGGAATGGCTAAGACTTTTACATGGCATTTGCTCTGTGCTGGGCCATATACACAACAACCCTACAAGAGAGTTTCTACTATTCTCCACCCCATTGTCAGAGTCAAGGAAACTAAGGCACAGAGGGCTTAAGGTGCCTGAGCAAGATCACCCAGCCAGATCACGGGTCTGAACTCTGGTTGCCCAGCTCAGAATAGCCCTGCACATGCTCTTCTCAGGACACTCGCCAGAGATGTGGGGTGTTGAGGGTGGTCACAGGGGGCCGGAAATATTTGTTGAAGAGGGGAAGAGCAGCAGGAGGAGATCTCAGTTCTTAGGAATAGATGGGGGACACTAGATCTCTGAGAGGAAGGTCTGTGCTCACTCACCACCTGCATGGAGGCCCTGGGCCATGGGGTCCTGGGACATGAGGGTTGGGGAGATCGAGCAGGACACCCATTTTAGAGAGGGGTTGACTGAGGCCAGAGAGGTCCTAAATCACACTTGCCTCCCATTTCTCTAATATCTGCTAAAGTGTGCCAAGCACATTTGTTTATCTACTTTAACCCTCGAGACAACCCAGTGAGATTTGGCACTATAGTTAGCTCCATTTTACAGGTCAGAAAAGTGAGGCTCCATGTATCTCTATATGCTCAAGGTTGGTGTAGATACCTGTGGTTTTGTCTACAGGGAACCATCTTCAACCCATGTTAACCCTGATTTTTGAATGGGAGCTGCCATCTTTTACAGAGCCCACCCTCCTGGGCAATGTTGATTGGCTCAGTGAAGGACACATGATTCACACTGGGCCAATCAGAAGCCCTGGCTTGAGTTTTATTTTAGTTTTTTTTTTTTTAGACAGAGTCTTACTAGGTCCCCCAGGCTGGAGTGCAGTGGTGCCTTCTCAGCTCACTGCAAGCTCCGCCTCCTGGGTTCAAGCAATTCTCCCACCTCAGCCTCCCAAGTAGCTGGGATTACAGGCATGTGCCACTGTGCCCGACTAATTTTTGTATTTTTAGTAGAGACACTGTTTTGCCATGTTGGCCAGGCTGGTCTCCACCTCCTGTGATCTGCCTGCCTCAGTCTCCCAAAGCGTTGGGATTACAGACGTGAACCACTGCACCCAGCCCTGGCTTGAGTTTTGAATTTAGTGCCAAGGCCAGCCTCTGGAGTTTTCAGCAGCCTGGATACTCCTCTGCGGTAGGAAAAGGGAAACGCAAACACGCTGAGAGCAAGGGAGGGAGGTCCAGCTATCCCCTGCCTGTACTGGGGCACCTTAGGGTGCTTCAGCACACGTTTTGTTTACTGGGCAGTCTCCCAACTAGCTCCACCTTCCCACATCTCTCCCCCACCCCTCCTTGTCATTCCTCTGCTTTTCTAGGGCCCCACACTTACCCAGTGGGCTCACAACAAGTGTCCTAGGGTGCTGAAGAGGGGCAGGAGGGGGCTCTGCCCATTGGATAATCCCAGTGGGCACTGAGCCAGGATTCAGGGCACAGACCACCTCTCTCCTGCTGGATGACTGGCGAATAGCCAGCTTCAGTCACTGAGTGGTCCTCATCCACACACTGCCCAAGGCCCAGGCCCTTGTCTGCTTGTTCACTCTGCCCAGAATAGTGTCTGACATACAGTAGGCACTCACTGTCCATTTTTGCAATGAATGGATGGATGGATGAATGAACGGACTGACATATGTCCCTGTCCCAGGCCCTGGCTGGGTCACAGAGCTCACTCAGCTGTGTGGAGTGAGCCTTGTCATTGGGCACACTTGGTTCCCATGTGGCTCCCTGGCTCTGGAAACCCCTGGAGCTTGTGGGTGCAGCTCAGCAGGTGGTCCTCCCTCTGACCTGTCTGTTTCATCCCTTTCTTCACCTTCTTTCAAACTTTGGAGTCTTTTATCCAGTCTAGAGTGCAGGGATGTGGAATCTGTGAGTAGCACTCTCAATGCAAGCTGCATCCAACTTTCTTTTTTTCAGTCTTAACTTAGAAGAGTATCTTTTGAATGTAAAAGGCCAACAGTACACACTTTTGTTTCTTTTGTTCCATGCAGGAGTGACCCCAGTGTCACTGTGTATAGTGGAGCAGGCTATGAAATGCCCCCCCTGTGTTGTGTAATGTAGCAGCCTCAAGACTGATGGCCTTACATCCAAGGCTGGGAAAGACCCTTGGGGAGTAAGTAAAGTCGTTTGGTGAGAGTTGGTGGGAAAAAGAGTGGCCTATTAATTAATAACTCAAAATGTCATAAGGTCATATCAGCTATTGAGCTAGGGACTCCAACCTAGGGGTCCTGGCAACCCAGGACTTCCAGGCCCTCACAATTGCCTTTCTGAATTCCCCAGAGAGCATTCTTAGCAAATTTGACCATTTGCTTCTGAAGTTAGAATTGTCAGGGCTTTCTGAACGTGGCTGGATGCGTCCTGCCCTGTTGCCTGGGCCCTTATCTTTCCCAGATCCAGTATGAGGCCCATGTAGGGCTCGGCTGTGACCTACCCTCCTGGTCTGAAGGCCGCTGTTAGGCCTGTCTCTTCTGTTCAGAGCTTTTTGAGCCAGGAGAGGATCCCAGGTCTCTAGAGAGAGAAGAAAGGTCCAGGCCTGCCTATGGGCCAGAGTCCTGAGTATTCTTCGCGACTGGCCCCAAATTCCGCCGAGGTGGAGTGGAGGTGCTTGTGTTTCTGGCTCTGGTTCCTCAGCTTGGCAGCTGCCATGGACAGCTGGCACAGACAAGACAGAAGCCAGCATGGCCGGCACACCAGGGCAGCCCTCCTCAGCCCTGGAAGCAAAGGGTTAACAGGCTGGGGAAGGAGGGAGCAGCAGTCCTTTGGCTAAGGAGCCTTGTTAATTGATTCCCTCATTCCCATTTGTTCCTGCTAAAGAGAGACAGATGAGAGGGAGCCCGCCAGGCCTGTCTTGGCACCCGGCAGCTTGGCTGGGCACAGCTGTGCTCATGGCTCTGGTGTCTCTGTGGGGGAGGGGCCGGTCGTAGCAGAGGTGAGGAGGTGGGGCAGTCCCATCGCAGACCCTGTGCCCCTCTGCTCACTTCCCTACAGGCAGAGATGATCTCAGAGCTCTTTGGAGAGAACAGATCTTTTACTTCACCTTGTGGCACCTCTTTGATCTTTCCGCCTGCGCTGTCACCACCATGGGCTGGGAGCCCAGCAGCCAACACCGGAGGCAGCTCCCTCACCATGGGCTCCTGATGGGACCCTGCCAGCCTGAGGCCCAGGCCAGGTTTCTGCCAGGAAAAGGGTCAGCTCTGGCCCATGCAGTTTAGTTCTGTGCCTTTGTGAGACAGGCCAAGGTCCGTGTCACTGAACCTCACCATGCCTGCAGGCTCTGTCTGAGCCCCCTGGTCCTGACCTGCCTGAGACCCAACTTTTTATCTGTTCCTGCCTCGTCTTCATCTCAGCCAAACTCACTGATGCCTATAAAATTGGGCTGTTTTGGATTGTGACAGACGAGAGCCTGCCAGCTTCCCCTGAGAGAATTAAGTTTGAATGTCATGCTGTAGTCAAGCCTGAGACCCTGGGGTTCACATGTCTGCCACTCTCTAGATGCATAACTTGGGCAGGCCATTTTTACTTCTGTGAGTTTTGATTTTCTCACACGTAAATGGCAGTGATATTAGTACCTATCAGTGGTAGATTGCAAAAGTGGCCACAATTCCCCATCCCTCCCTGAGTGCACCTCATGGCAGTAAAATTTGGCAATTTCTCCCATCACCTTAAATCTGGCATGGTCTTGGACTTACTTTGGCCAACAGAATGTGGTGGAAGTGACAGAGCCAGTTCTGAGCCCAAGCCTAAAGAGGACTTGTATGCTTTCCTCCATTCTGTTGGAGCCCTGCCCAGCTGCTGTGTGAACAAGCATGGGCTATCCTGCTGGATGAAGAGAAACGTACGGCTCAGTCACCCTCAGCATGCAGATGTCAGCCAGCCAACCCCCAGAAGCACAGCCACTTAACTGACTAACAGCTGACTGCAGATGCATGAGTGACCCCAGCAAAGGCCAGAAGAAAAGCTCAGCTGAATTTCCGAACCATAGAATCATGAGCTTAGTAAGTGGTGGTTGTTTTAGCTATAAACATTAGGGTAATTTGTTATGCAGCAAAAGCTAACTGATACACTATTGCTAATCACTGTTGTGTGGATTAAATGAGAAAATACAGTAAAGGACTTAGCAAAGTGCCTGGCACAGAGCAGATGATCAGAAAGCAGAGCTTCTGTTACAGTTGCCCAGGGTAGAGTCACTGACCACAAATTAAAGCCTCTTGTATTTGAGACTGTTCTCTCATTAGCACTCAGAAGTTAAGAGGCCTATCCCCTCCACACACTTTTGCAGCAGTAAGGAAAATAACAGATAACATTATTGAGCACTTACTAAGTGCCTGGCTCTCAGGCTCTGTAGCAGGTGTTTTTTTGTTTACGTTTTTGTTTTTTTTTTAGACAGGGTCTCACTGTCACCCAGGCTGGAGTGTAGTGGCATGATCATGACTCACTGCAGCCTCCATCTCCCAGGTTCAATTGATCCTCCCACCTCAGCCTCCCGGGTAGGTGGAACTACAGGTGAGCTTCATCACACTGAGATAATTTTTGTATTTTTTGTAGAGGGGGGGTCTCGTCATGTTGCCCAGGCTGGTCTTGAACTCTTGGGCTCAAGTGATCCTCCCACCTTGGCTTCCTAAAGTGTTGGGATTACAGGCATGAGCCACCGCACCCAACCTGTAGCAGGTGTTTTATATACATTTTCTCATCTAATCTTCACTCAACCTTAAGAGACAGACAATCACATTTATATGTTATTTCATTTTACACACCCATCATTTTATTTTTTATTTTTTATAGAGATGGGTTCTCACTGTGTTGCCCAGGCTGGTCTCAAACTCCTAGGGTCAAGCGATCCTCCCACCTTCGTCTCTCAAAGTGCTAGGATTACAGGTGTGAGCCATTATACCCGGCCAACTCACCGTTTTAAACCCAAGCAAATGGAGGCTTGGAGATGTGAAATCTAACTTGCCCAAAGTTATACAGCTAGTGAGCCTAGCAAGACCCTTTCACTCTTCCGAAAGCAATGGACTATCCTTTACTTTTGTCTGCTTTGACAATTCAACTCCAATCAGCAGGCATATCCTGGTAACCCCAGGCTCTGGGCATATCGGAGTTGTCCTCACACTTTCATCAGATGTTATAGTTAAGCTCAGTTAGATCCCCACCCCACCACCCCACCACCCTGCCACCCCACACCTGGATGCTGCTGAAGCTATATTCTTCTCTCTGACAGGACAATGTCTTTAATCCTCTGTTCTCACTGGATGCCTTTTGGGAGTCACAAACTCTTCTCTGGCTGCCCCTCCCGGACCTCCAAATGACAACTTACTGAGTTTTCCACCCTTTTGCAAACTTTTCCTTGTTCTCATGGTTTTGTTCCATCTCTCTAGTCAGAACATCAGCTGACACTCAAGGCATATAAGGAACACTAGGGACATTATCTGCTCAGCACTGTTCCCTTCTCTTGGGAATCACAGCCCATCCTAGCCCCTTCCAGCCCTGTGGTCATAGTGTGAGCTGCCAGGCTCTTACAGGAACCCCACTCCTGGCCACAGCTGATTGGCCCAAGAATGGCACATGGTTGAAGCCCCACCAATTAAAGTGCTCCAAATTTTTGGACTGGAAATGCAAGGGAATGTCTTTCTTTTATATCCTATAATGATATACAAATTGAAAGGATGCCATTATGAATTTTTCCATATTTCCTCTTTCCTGTTTCAAAAGAATTTCATTGCTTTTGTGTGTGAATAGTTTTTAGATCAGTAAAAACTTTTTTTTTTTTTAATATATGGATTTCTGGGGTAGTCTTTTCCCTCTTCACAAGCTATACATTATCATATTTCTTCACATTTTTAGGCCAAAGGTGGCCAGATCAACCCTATTGAAGAGAAAAAAAAATTAAGATGAAATTTGATTCTGATTTTTAAAAAAATCTGAGGGACTGTGGCCGTGTGTCCTGGCTTGGGGAAGAAGCGGGTCTGCAGCTGGAAAGGACGAGCTGGTGTTGGAGAGACTCTAGAGGAGCTGCTCTCTGGGCCATTCCTGTGGGTTACTTCCGTGGATCCTGTGAGCCAGTAAATCCCTCTTCATGCCTATGGGAGGCTGAGTAGTGTTTCTGTCACTTACAAACCAAAATTCTGATCGGGTTCCCTGCCATACAGCCTTTCCATACATTTCTTCCAGAGTGGCCAGGACAACCCTCTGGAGAGTGAAGGGAAAGGGCAGGCAATGAATGTTTCTCCCCTGGAGACAGAAGTCCCATAGGCTTAAGTCCCATCTTTAAAGATGATTCACAAAATCACTCATGTTTCCCGATCTTAGAAGTAGGCACCAGGCCAGGCATGGTGGCTCACACCTCTAATCCCAGCACTCTGGGAGGCCGAGGCAGGAGGATTGCTTGCGCCTAAGTTCAAGACCAGCCTGAGCAATTTAGTGAAATCTTATCTCTACAAAAGAAAGATAAAAATAAGGAAATCCAGGTATGGTGGTCTTAACTGTGGTCCCAGCTACTCAGCAGGTGGAGGTGAGAGAATTGCTTGAGCCTGGGAGGTCGAGGTTGAAGTGAACTGTGTTTGCACCACTGCTGTGTTTGCCTGGGTGACACAACAACAAGACCCCGTCTCAAAAAAAAAAAAAAAAAAAAAAAAGGAAAAAAGAAATAGGCACCACCACCAATCAGAGACCCAGATGTCACTCTTTCCCCTTTCTTTTACCATCCATGTCTAGGCCACAAATGAGTCCTGGCAATTCTGTCTCCCTAAATTACCTCAAATCTGATCACCTCTCTCCATCTCTGTCATTGCCCTGGGCTCACAGCATCCTCATCGCTGCTCTGAACCTCTGCAGTGACTTCTACCTGGGCTGTTCCCTGAGCACGTGCATTCTCCGCAAGCCAGCACAAGTGTACTCAGCATGCCAATGGAGATCAAATCACATTGCTTCTTTTCTTAAAGTGCCAAGACTTTCCACCTCCCATTGCATCTGGAATAAAACCTCCAGTTCACACACACCCATTTGCCCTGCTAAATCCACGGTGGTCTTCCTCCTGTACTTCCAACATAGGCCCTTCTCGCCCTCCCCAGGACCCTGGCCCTGTCCTTCGAGCTCTCTCCCCTCACTGGAGAGTCCACCTCCATCTCTTTGCTTAGCTCTCGGAGAGTCCATCCCGATCCTCCTTCCTAAAATAAGCCCTCGCCCCAGTTACTCTGCGACCCCATCCCTCGTTTGTATTCATCACAGCATCATTATAACCCAAGTTATTTTGTTTGTTTCTTTGCTTGGAGTCTGCCCCTCTCACTAAAATGCAAGCTCAGTGAGGGAAGGAAATGGGTCAGCCTTGTTCCTAACCAGCACTTGGCACATAGATGGGTCTGAGAATTTTTATTGCATGACTAAGTGAATAGTTGAAACCAGGCAGGGAGGCAAATTATCCCCATTCCACAGAACAGAAAGTTGGGGCTGGCACAGAACCAACAAATAGCAGCAAGGGGTCTGAAGCCCGGGTGTGTGTGAGGAGAGAGCCTCTGTGCTTTCCAGAACAGCCAGCATTTGTGTCATGTTTGAATTTACAAAGCAAACCCATGCCCGTTATTTTAATTGATCTTTCCCACTCAGTTCATTCTCCCAATTTTATAAATGAGGAAATGGGAGCTTGGAGGGGACTCATGCGTGGCTGGTCCAAGGGGCCCTGCCTTCAGTGGGAACTTCTGGGGTCTCACGGGTTTCTGGTGCCCCTAAGCCTGTCATGATTGGAGGGACTCAGGCGAGCTCCCCCTGCCCAACCACGATCCCTGCCTACAGGGCACCACCTCCCTCTACCCCTGTGCTGCCTGCCTGCCTGTGTCTGTCACATCAAGTTCAAGTGATTCATGTGGCAGCAGCTCCTGGTCTGCCTGTCGGCACGTCAGCTAGTCCTGGTTACCATGACAACAGGATGCAAGGCACCAGGGCATCAGTGGGCTGTGGCTCTCTGAGGGGCAGTGCCATAGGGGAGGGAGGGGGCTTGTTTCTTCCTCCTGTGGGAAGCTTGGCAAGGACTGCAGCCGCTGGGGACTGGGTGGCCCCTCCCTGCCTCCGTGCCTTGGCATTTCCTTCCTGCCATCTGTGCTGGGAGCTGGGGGAGGGGCTGGAGTGCCGTCCCTGGTGGGAGGGGTCTGGGAGCAGATGGGTAGGAAGAGGAGCCCTTCCCATCTAGGCTACGCCCCCACCCCAGTTCCAAAGACTCTCCCAGGGCCCTCATCACACCACAGCCTTTCTTTCCTTGGCATAAATGGGAAGTTCAAGACCCAGTGCAGTCAGAAAATTGGTCTCTGGTCTTGGAACAGAGCCTAGTGAGGGAGGAGGGGCTCTTAGCGGGAGGGTCCTGAGGGAGCTAACCTGCTCTGTGCCAGAGCCTGGCTGGGACCTCCTCTCAGTCACTCTTCCCAGCAGCCCTGTGGCTGAGTGTCACCATACCCCGTTTACAGAGGGGAGACTGTGCTTCAGAAATGACAGCTGGAAAGTGGCAGCACCAGGATTCAAACCCAGGTCCTTCTGGCTCTCAACCTTGTTCTTGCTGGAACCCTTGCTGCCGCCTTGGAGAGGGAGGGACTGCTCCCTGCTTTGGCCCCTCTGTCTAGTCAGTCCACCCCTACCAGAGCGGTGAAGGCTGGGGGCAAGCTTCTGGAAGGAGCGCTGCTCTGCCATTCTGGTGCCTGGGTTTGGGTCACAGTTCTAGAGCAGGCTGTGAGACCCTGGCAGGTCTCGGCCCTGCTCCAGGACACAGTCCCTTTGTCTAGGAACTTTGAGATGGCTGGAGGGGAGGTGAGGTGTTGCTCACCAGGGCATATGGGGCTATTGTCCTGCCCCAGGGAGAGGGCTGGGGCTGGGCCTAGGATAGATGACAGGGACCAGGATGTGGCCAAAGAAGGAGTCTGAGTTAGCAGGAAGAGCAGTGGTTTGCATTCACAACGGGATGATCGAATGGAACGCTGCTCATTTGGAATTGCCTTTGAGAATCATTGGTTCCCCAAACCCCCACATTCTAAAGTGAGAGGCAGATCTCTTCAGGCCTCGAAGGACTGATGACCCCAAGCTGGTGTGTCCCATGACACACACTTCTATGCTACCTTAAGGGAGGTGAGAGTGACAAGTGTGGGGAGGGGAAAGACAACGAAGATTCCTTGGTCATTGTGCTCTACCTGGGGAGGGGTGGTGTGTGCCCCCCTACCTACTCCCACTTTAATTTGGGTGAGGGGTGGTGCTTCAGGAGAAACACTTGGAAAAGCTGACAAAAGTGATCCCTGGAATTTGCCCCTGGTTTGAAAAGAGTCTAGGTGGGGTTGGTGGCTTGGATCCCAGACTCCAGCAAGCCCAGGTTCTTCCGCGGGTCAGAGTAACCGTGGGTCAGAGTGGACGAGGCACACTGCACAGAAGGTTCTACCTGTCTTGCGAGGTGACTTCTTGGAGTCTGAGTGGAGAGAATTCCAGAAACAGGAGCTGGGGCAGGAACAGTGGGGTGATCTCCGCTGCAGACTCATTGCCCATGTCAGGGAAATGCTGGTTGAGAATCTCAGTAAGGGGCTCTGCAGAGGTCCTACAAGGAGTGCTCTGCAGAGAGGACCCCTAAGCCCCAAGCATCCTGGAGGACCAGGCCTCCCAGCCCCATCACCTCAGCTTTCTCAGCCGTAGCCAGGCCTGGGCTAGAGAGAGGAAGGACTCTTTAGATTGAATGAGACATTGAAGTTTTGATGCTAGATGAGATTGGAAATTCTAACTCATCAAAATGAAATTGACAGTGCCTGAGAGTGCCCAGAAAAATGATGGCATCTGCCCCAGGAGCAGGGCTCACAAGAGCGAGCTGTGGAGAAGCATCTTAGGCAGTGCGAGGAAGAATCAAGGGCCTTTCCCATCTGGCCCTATTGGAGCCAGCCATTCCCGTAAGCTGGTCCCTTCAGTGGGTGTCCCAAAAAGGTGGTGACTTAACCCCTTTCCAGGCCCCTCGCCCTCCCGCTACTCCTTGCCTGTTTCCTCCCAGGACTGAGCCTAAACTGGGAGGGATCCTGGGGTGGCTGCCTCTCCCCTTCCACTGCCCCCTGCAGGGCTCCTTTCGGCTCCCTCCCTGCTCCTCCATCCAGCCCCTAAATCCCCCAGCCATTCCTCCACTGGCCCTAAGTGACCCTCCCTTTTTCCTCTTCTCCCCCTGCCCACTCTAGAGCTGATTTTGGCTTCTTGGACCTGAGTTCACCATCGAAGTTGTGGGAGACTGGGTCCCGTATCCACAAATGGACCAATATATCTAATGGTCCAATAGCCTCTGTTACAGATAGGAAGATTGAGGCCCAGGAAAGCAAGCGAACTTCCTAAGGCTATGCTGCAGCCATACTCCTGGCAGAGGGAGGTTAGAATCTAGGCCTCCAGCTCCTTTCTCCCGGGCTCCATGGAGTATCTGGGGCTCCCTGGGAGAGATGGTTGGGTGAGGTCTATGACAGATCCCACTCACCGCCCCTCCCTGCTCTGCAAAGGCAAATCCAGAAAAATCATAGAGGACAGAGGGCTAGAAAGATCCCTTCCCAGGGGGCCTCGGGCTCCATCGGCACTGGCAGAGATGTCAGCACCTGGCATTCACCTACGCCCCACACCTAGCCCTGAGGTTCAGTGGGCCACTGAGACCCTTGGGGAGCTGGCGGTCAGAGCAGCTTCTGCCAAGGGCTTCTGCAGTGCCTACTGCTGTGGACTCCAACCAGGTGGGGTTTAAAAGCACAGTTCCTGGAGTTAGATCTGAGTTCAAGTCCTGTCTTTACTGGTTAGAGTTGTACCTCTGTGGGCAAATCATGCCACCTCTCTGAGCCCTGTTGTCTCACAGAAAGGAACAAGGCACTGGGATTCAGTGGTGATGATAATGAGCTGATGCACCCCAGGCACGTATCCCAATGTCTGGCTTTCCAGGCAGCTTCTAGTCTCCCGAAAGAGCTCTGTCATGGCCGACTTTCCTTGTGAACAGTACGGTGGAGGTCCAGGGTTGTGGCTCCATCCATCCTCCTGTTCACCCCGCATGGAGCCCCCAGGGTCAACCTATCTATTTTAAAACTTATTTTCTTTCCTCTGTCCCGCCATTTCCATCCTTTTTGTCCCCCTCTCCCTTTTTCAGAAATGACATAATTAGAGGGGTTTAATGTTCTGCTGCTGAAATCTTCATTTTCTTGGGTAATTTCCACTATTTCATCAAGGAATAATTAATTGCATTGTCTTTAATCAATTGTTTGACAAATCCAGCAGCGGGAGGAATTCTCCCACCATCCGCGCAGCTGCTCTCCCCTCCTGGGTGAGGCGCCAGCTCATGCCAACAGGAGCGCTTGGCTGCCAGCGCTGGGGTGGGGTGAGTGTAGAGAAGGGGTCCCCAGTTCCCCCAGTCTCCTATGGGAGAGGGGAGCACAGGCAGCCAGGAATCCACCCAGCAACCGCACAAGGAGCACCCATCTGTACTCAACTGTTAGCTCCGGCCTCCTCAAAGCCCAGTCAGGTGTTGGGGGGGTGGCGGAATCGATCCCATTTAGCAGATGCAGAAGCTGAGGCTCGAGGAGGACCACAGGGACCAAGAGGTGGAGAGGGACTCAGGTCTCTCGGGCTCTGAGACTCAAGAGAGGGAAGATCTAAAACTGAATCTTAGAGATAGAGGTTGGTAACCAGTAACTGGTAACCGGGAGAGGGGAAAGAGGAGAAGGGAAGGGCATCCCCAGGCAGAGGGGAAAGTGATAGTAGTAATAGCGAATGTTTTTATGGTACTCATGAAATGGCAGGTCCGGTTCTAAGTGTTTTATCATCCCAATAACCCTGGGAGGTGGCCCCTCTTATAACCCCCAATTTACAGATGAGACAGCTGAGGCTCACAGAGGTTAAGTGATGTGCCCAAGGTCACACGACTAGTGAGGGGCGTAGCAGTTGTGCATTTATTCACTAACACTGCTGCTTTCCCCACCCTATGACAACAGATGAGTCCTATTTCATTCGAGGAAAGTCCAGCCCTGCTGTGGCCAACCACGTGCCCCCATGATCTCCCCTTCGAATGCCTCTTTCTCCTGCCCTTCCCCCTGGCCCGTTGCTCCAGCCTGCTGGTCTCCTTGCTCTCCGCCCGCCCCAGGGCACTTGCTTCTCCTTCCAGGCTCTTCTTACAGGATTGCTCCCTGACTTTATTTACATATCTGCTCCAATGTCCCCTTCCCGGAGGGCCTCACCCAGGCTCTCATCTCAATAAGTGTCACCCCTCCCTCTCCTTACACTATTTTATTTGCCTTCCTGGTACTGATTCATGAATCTATCCATAGTGGGCGTTAGTGCTTTCTGCCAAATACGTACTGCTCCCCATCTTCTGGGTACGAGTAGGACTGCATTTTCCCGCCCCTCAGAGATGAGTGTGACTTGCGGTGGAGAGTGAAATAGGACAGACGTGTCCTGTATCATTTCCAGCGCTTCGGATGGGGCTTGGAACGATTGGGCCATTTGCCATGTTCCCTTTCGTGGAAGCTGGGGATGGAGCCTCCTTCAGCCTGGGCCCTTAAATGAAGACAACACAGAGCAGACTCCCCGCAGGGATCCCCCAAAGGACATGTAATGTGAGCGAGAAACAATTCTTCTTGGCTTTACACCACCGATCAAAAACATTGTCCATCCGACTGACTCATTACTTAATACATTCTCGTTCATTTTTCTGTCTCCGTGAGAACAGGGGCTTTGCCGTGTTTGCCACCCTATCCCCAGTTCCTAGAGGGTGGCCTGGCATGCAGTAGGTGACCAGTAAGTATTTGTTAAATGAATGAATGAATGAAGATCATGTTCTCTTGTGCAGGACTCTAGCATTTTCCAAGTTCCTACATCTACATTACTTTTATCTCCCCTCCAGCACCATGATGGAGGAAACACTTCCATTTTATAGATTCTGGGACTGAAACCAGAGGGATTAGTTGAGCTGTTCCTTGACTTGCAACTAATAGTGCAAGGACTTGAATCCACATGTCTTAGTTCACTGCTCTCCCTCTTGCCCCCATCTGTAAGGAGCCTGAGCGACTCCTGCGTCCCCACCCCTACAGTGGTACTCTTCCCTGCACCTCTCATACCTGGAGTATAGCAGAGAATGGGAGGACATGCAGAGCCCCTGGGCTAGAGCTTATGTCACACTCCCCATGGGAAAGGCACTCCCAGACCTAAGTCTGGAATCATAACCCTTCCTTTCCACATGGCTCCATGAACTCGGTTATCTGGTGTTCCTGCCTCCAGTGGGTCAGGAATAATAATTAGAAGGATAAAGTGGGAGCCAACACATGGCACAGTGACAAGCTGAGACAGGAAGATCATAAAAACATGGAAAGATTGAAAGAACACAGACTTCAAGGCCATTTACTACAGGGGCAAGGCAAGGGCTCTAAGCCCTTCAGTAAAGTAGGGAGCATCCCTTACTGTAGCCCAGACATTAATTAAAGTTCATCCCATGAGCTGCTTGCCTAGGAAGTTACCTGATCTCTGTAGCCTTAAGATCCCTCCCCTACTGGATGATCTCCAAGGCTCCTTCACAAAAACTCGGCATCTGTATTGACACAAATCATACAATCAGGCAAGGTTAAGTCATGTCCCATGTACTGTTTAGAAAAAGCAGGGGAGTCTATAATACCTTTTAGCAATATATCCATTCAAAGTGGGTTTTAAATGCGTTGACTTTAAAGGTCAACCTAAAGGTCTTCCATTTTAAGAACTTGTATGGGCTTTGTATGCTGGCCACTGAGTAAGGCGCTGGTGATACAGAGAAAGACACATCCTGCTTTTGAGCTGTCAGTCTAGTGGGGGACAAGGCATATAAACCGATCAGTGCGATCCAACAAGATGCAATGGGGCCAAGAGAGATACTAGCTCTGCGTGGTGGATCAGAATGGCTGGGTCTTGACATATTGGTAGGAGTTTTCTGGGCAAAGAAGGGGAAGAATATTCAGTAGAGAGAACAGTGTGAGCAAAGGCACAGAGGCATGAAAATCTCTTGTGTTCAGAGATTAGAGGTGGTTCAATCTTAGTGGGGTATTAGAGTTGAGACAAAGAAAAACTAGAGATCAGGCTGGAGAGGTGACTGGGGGCAATGATAAAAGGTCTTAAATGACAGTCCAAGGGGTTTGGACCTTATTCTGTAGGCAACAAGGGAGCCATGGAAGGCTCTGGAGCAGGAGCAACATGATCAGATCTTTGTTTAATTTTAATTTTTATTTTTTTGAGACACTCTGTTGCTCAGGCTGGAGTGTAGTGGCATGATCTCGGCTCACTGCAGCCTCAGTCTCCAGGGCTCAAGTGATTCTCCTGACTCAGCCTCCTGAGTAGCTGGGACTACAGGTGTGTGCCACCATGCCCCACTAATTTTTTTTTTTTTTTTTTTTGTAGAGATAGAGTTTCACCACGTTGCCCAGACTGGTCTTGAACTCCTGGGCTGAGGCAATCTGCCTGCCTCAGCCTCTCAAAGTGCTGGAATTTCTGGGATTACAGGTGTGAGCCACTGCACCCAGCCCAGATCTATAGTTTAGAAAGTCCTCCCTCCAGCAGCCAGTGTGGAGGATGGGTGGAGATAAGATATGGGCTTGGGGCTGCAGTCATCTGCAGGTTCACCTGGGTGAAAGCATCTGCTTCGAAGGTGACTCATCACATGCCTGCAGGCTGGAGCTGCTTGCTGGCAAGAAGCCTCATTTCCTTTCCACTGGGCTGCTTGAGTCTCCTCACAACATGGCAACTGGCTTCCCCCAGAGAAAGTGATTTAAGGATGAGTGAGACGGAAGCCTCACTGTCCTTTTGTGACCTAGCCTAGGAAGCCACACTCTGCCACTTTCATAATATCCCATTGTGTGCAAAGATCAGCTCTGTTCAATGACGACACAGGGATGCAACTACTAGGAGATGACAAGCACTGGGGACTTCTTGGAAGCTGCTACTACAGACAGAGGCCATCTTCTTCAACTCCTTTGTTTTTTGGATGAGGAAGCCAAGACCCAGAGATGGGTGGGGACTCACTCAGGGCCATGTAGCAAGTTTGGGCCATGACCAGGGCTACATGGTGGAGTCTACATAGGCTTGGGGGACCGGGATCTTCTTTCCTGGAAGGCCTAGAAGAAGAGGCCCAGGCCAGGTGTGGTGGCTCATGCCTGTAATCCCAGCAATTTGGGAGGCTTAGGCGGGCAGATCATTTGAGGTCAGGAGTTTGAGACCAGCCTGGCCAACATGGTGAAACCCTGTCTCTACTAAAAATACAAAAAATAGCCTGGCATGGTGGTGTGCACCTGTAGTCCCAGCTACTCAGGAGGTTGAAGCAGGAGAATCACTTGAACCTGGGAGGCAGAGGTTTCAGTGAGCCGAGATCGTGCCACTGAACTCCAGCCTGGG
>NW_012107252.1:425310-442166 GCF_000951045.1 Mandrillus leucophaeus
AAAGAAAAGAAAAGAAAAGAAAAGAAAAGAAAAGAAAAGAAAAGAAAAGAAAAGAAAAGGAAAGGAAAGGAAAGAGAAACAAGGAGAGGCCCTCAGGAGGCTGATTCAGCCCCTGCTCAGTTGGGAGGCTGAGGGACTGGCCAACTTCTCTGAGAGCTGGCTGGGGAGGGGAACCTCTTCCCTAGCCTGTCCCTGGAGTATGAGCAACAAGCCAGGGCTGCTTCCGCCTGACCTGGGCAGCATCTCCCACCATCCCCGCCACTCAGCTCTTCGGCTGTGCAGGTGTGGAGGGGGCACATCTTGCTGGTTCATCTCTCCACCCTTTATTTATTCAACAAGGTTTTTACCAAAAAACTCCTATGTGTCTGGCATCTCCAGGACCCATGTTGGACATACATGTCCCTTGACTTCATGCATGAAACTTACCATCAAGTAGGGTAGACCAACAAAGACATAAAGAGATATGTATGTACAAATTGTGAAACACGCCTATAGGAGAATAACAAAGACGCTTCGTTTAGATGAGGTAGTTGGGGAATGTTCTCTGAGGCAGTGACATTTAGGTCTAGACCTGAAGAAGTCAGGCAGGCAAAGAGTTTGGGTGACAGGGTGGGAAGAGTGTTCCAAGCACAGGGACTCCAGTGTGCAGAGTTGGCCAGGAGCGGGGAGTTGGGGCAGTGGGCCTTCAAGGGTGCCCTGAGCGAGTTGGAGCAGGGCCAGGGGGCTGATGCAGAGAGGCCAGGGCCAGTCTGGGCTTGCCCCGCCACCAGGCCAACCTCAGTCTGCCTGCTGCATACCAAATGAGCCCACGTGGCTCTGGAAAGGAAAACATGGGGAGTGGCATGCGGGCTGGACTGTCACCAAGATGGCCCTGAGCAGAACCCTTGGCCCTACAGGATGAACAGGCAGACCTTGCAAAGGACAGAGATGAGGCAGGTCTTTTGGGAGGCTGCTGCCAGGAAACTCGGGTGTGGGTGGAGGCAGGGGGCAGGGAAAGGGGATTGCATGGGAATTTGGGGCCCCAGAGCTCTGGTGGAGAGGAGACCCCAAAATGTCAGAACCCTAAGATCGTGGGCCTCCCCTGGGGAGTATCCCAATGCATTTCCTGTTCCCTGTGGCCTCAGGTGTGGGAGAGGCCCGAGCTAAGCCAACTCTGGCACTGTCCTGCTGTGTGACCTCAAGGAAGCCTCTTTCTCTCTCTCAGCCTCAGTGCCCTTCACTGTCAAAAGGACATTAAAATCCCTTCCAGAGAGTTGTCAGGATCACAAGAGATAATGGATAAGAAAGGGTCTTAGTGGTTGAGAAGTGACCCTCCCAACCCCCACGAGGCTTCGGAGTTCATTGTTGCTAATGAACCGGTTGGAGGCTGGCTCGGATGCCCATTAGCCACCGCTCTGCGGGCGGTGCCCCAGGCCAGCTGAGAGCAGGCAGGGGCTGCTCCCACCAGGGGGCTGTGGGGTTAAGTGGGAGCTAAGAGGATTAGAGGGTCCTTGTGAGTGGCGCAGTGTGATCATCTCCCACTCACCCTTGCCTCCAGCCCGGGCTGTCTACATACCTGGCTAAGAGGGACAGAGGGAGGAGGAGGAAGGAATCAAAGGGAGGAGGGATTCAGAGGCGCCAGGGAGATCTGCTGCACCCCCACATTCATGCACATGCATAAAAAATACACACACAACTACACACAAGAACACATAAACACACATGTATGCAGTGTGCATATGGGTGTACTCTCAAGGATACACGCATGCATACATACTGCACACACATGCACGAGTGCATATGCAAGCACATATGCATGTGACACAGCACATAGCATACATGTACACAGACACATGTGAGCACACATGCACATGCCCTGCACACCTGTGCATACTCACATGCATGTGTGCGTGCGCACACACACACGTACACACTGGCCAGGTCATGCCCTCCCCCGCTATCCCAGTCTCTCACGCAGTTTGAGACCCAAGGCCTCACATGTCCCGAGGTCATAACTGCACCTCAGATGCTCTTTCAGTCTTACATCAATGACACGCACAGCCTGTGATTTGCACAATGTCTCACGATGCTAGAAAGGGCCTGAGCCAGAATCTAAACTCATTTTGGAGGGTGGCGGGTGTGCCGCATGGAGGGATGGAAGGTGAATCCAGGAGACCCCAAAGGGCTGCAGTCCCAGGAGCAGGAGGGGGCTGATGCTGGTAGAAAGAGATATTACACACCTGGCATGGAACTGCTTGGACATATGGTTATCCAGTGCCCACCCCCCAGGCTGGCACATCACCTGCCCTCTGCTTCTCTCCTTTCAGCTCCCTGGACCCAGTCAGGGAGCTTCTAGCCAAGGGCCTGGTGTCTCATGAAGAGAACGAAGATCAGGCTGGCTGGGTGCCTGGTGGCCCTGCAGGAAGGAGGAAGGGAGCTGGCATCTGTGGAGGGCCGCTTCTGAGTACCTGGTGAATGCTGGCCACTTCCATCTTGTTAAATTTTTAAGTGAAAGGTCAGGGGACTTGCAGGCTTCACAGGGCTGGAGCAGGACAAGGCAGGCCTTGACCTCAGGCATCCATCTCCATATAGCCATGGGCATGGCTGGACAGACATACAGGTTGCAGTGGCCTGGGCACAGCTGCCAACAGCAGCCACCCCCATCCCAGCCACACTGCATCTGCTGCCCCTGCTGAGGCTAGGGGGGATGAGAAAGTGGAGTGAAGGCAGGGAGTGGGCCTGGGTAAGGGGCTCGGGGCTGGATACCCTCTGAATGGCCACAGGTCCTTGAGCTCCAGAGTATCCTGGTGATGCCAGGGGCAGTTCTTGGGTCTCCCCCAAAAGACTGCTCCGGGGCAGGGTGAGGGAAGTCTCTCCCCTTGGATGGCGCACTCTGAGGCTTCCAGGAGCTGTCCCCTGCGGCCTGCCAGGGGCCTGGCCGGTGCTGCAGCCTGAAATTTACGACCCAGCCTAAAGGCGGTGCAAACAATAAATCAAGCTTGAGTCTGGCCTTGGACTGGCCCTCCCGCTGCCTTCCAGGCCTCTCACCTGCCATGTCCAAGCCAGGCACTAGAGCTGGGGTGGGAGCGTCGGGGAGGAGCCCTGGCCCAGCCTCCACCTTCCTGCTTCTCCCTGTGAGACCCTCTGGGTTTTCCAGGTACTGAGGCCTGGAGGTTAAGGGCTGGGGCTCTTGAAGCTATCAGCCGGGGTCCAAGCACCAGAGCCCCTCTATTCCTAGCTGGGGAGCTTGGGCAGACGCATAGCTCTGAGCATCCATTTATGGGGATAATGGTCACACCTGCACTAGGTGCCCCTGTGGGTTTGCTAAGGTGCTTAAAACAGGACCTGGGAGGTAAGTTGCTCTTACCCGAGTCCCTAACACAGCACACAGGGACATGGGTGTGGCTTTGCCTGTGCCCCAGGGTTTATCCCTCATTGTGTCTGTCCAAGTGCCTTGGGGAGAGGTCAGGGCAGCCCCTTCCCTAGAGGCTGCTGTGAATCACTGGGCTCAAAGCAGGGCCAGGACAGGGCTGACTGGGGAGGTGCTGGGAGGTGCCCCCAGCAGCAGCCCTGCAGGCTCAGGGACAGGAACAGAGATAGAAACCAGCCTTTCCTGTCCCCTCTCACCACTGTGGCTTCTCCTCCTATGAAGCCGATACTGTCCCTGTTTAAAGATGAGGTTGCTGATCTCATCATTAGATGAGGGGGAAGAGGAGGTAAGTGACTTGCCCAAGGTCACACAGCTGGTAAAAGGCAGGTGGAAATTTAAACCAGCCTCTCTGGGCTTTAGTATCTGTCAAGAGCACACCAGGTCCAGTGGCTGGGACAGGACCAGACAGGGTGCTGGGAGCTGGTGAGGCCTGGCAAACCACGGGCACTCATCAAGTATCATTCCCTCTGCCTTTGGAGGCTAGGGAGAAGGATGGAGGGTGCCTCTTCACTGCACAGGGGCCTGTAGGATGCCCAGCAGGGGCCCACCAGGCCTGAGTGGGGCGGGAGCTCAGGGAGGTTGGGGTCCCAGGTGAGTCCCAAGCCCTGCCCTGGAAGAGGCTCAGGAGATAAGCTGGGGCCCTAGGGCTGCATCTCCTAGCAACATGGCCTTGGGGACTCTGCCTGTCTGCCTCAGGTGCTCCAGGGAGCCGGGCTCCACTGCCATCCCCAGGAGGAGGTGTCTGGCCCAGGAACCTGCTGGGTGGGGGTGGAGCAGAGGGCGAGTGCTGAGCCTGGGCTTAGCCCCCAGGACAGGGACTCCTCCAGCCAAGGGTGAAGTTTCTGGGGTGTAGGGGGCTGTGGGACTGAGAGGGGAGGGTTTTTCCTCTTCCCCTCCCAGCAGTCTCTCTGTGTCTGTCCCTGTCTCTCTTCCTAGTGCGCTCCCTGCATCTGGGAGCTCTCCCCTCTCCCTTCCTCTGCCTCCTGCGGCAGCCCTTGCTCCCCCAGTTCTCCCTCAGGGTTTGGTTTCTCTGTCTGTCCCGTCTGTCTCTCTTCCTGTCCCATCCGTCTCTTCCGAATGTCTCTCCCACATCTCTCTCGTGCCCCGGCGCTGTTTCCCGTGTTGCTTTGCTCTGCCTCTCTCTGCCCCCCTACCTCCTGGGCTCTCTCCATCCCTTACGCTGACGCCTCCCCACCATCACACTTGTGGCTTTCCCTGTCTCCTGCAGCCTTCAGGGAGCTGGGGAGGCAGCGTAGGTGCTGGTGCCCCAGCCTCAGCTGAGAGTCACACCATGGATGCTTAGGGGGTGTGCAGGGAAGCCAGCCTGAACAGGGAGACAAAAATTCACTCATGACCTGGGCTAGCCTTGCCTTGTCTTGGGCCTCAGTTTTCCCATCTGTGAAGTGGGTCTAATGGCTTTGGTAGGAAGTGTTGGTGTTCTCTAGGCTGTTGTGGATCACAGGCTGTGATAGACATGGACAGAATGTTAGGCCAAGGTGGTGTGGGGCATCTTCTGGAGAAAAGGCTGTGCTGGTGGAAGCCCTTCTGGAGGATGGAGGCTTGTCCTTGCTCTCCTGGCCCGCAGCCTCTGGCTGGCACTGCACTTCTCCCTCAGGAGCAGTCTTCCTGGAATGAGTCAGGGAGGCCTTGGTGCACTTGGCTGCATCATGGTGCCCTCTGGTGGCATTCGGCAGAAACTGCTGCCACATTTTGGTCTGCCCTCTGGTCCCAGACGGGTGTGGACTCCAGGGCCTTGCTGAGTGACCCTGGGCCCTGGGAATGCCAGTAGGAGCTAAACTCTACTGAGCACTAAGTGAGTGCCAGGCTTCTATGCACCGCAACTGCTTCTATGCACTCTCCTATTTTATCATCACCCTGCCCCACTATTACCCCCATCTTACAGATGGGAAAGTTGAGACCCAGGGTTTTAACCCAGGCAGTCAGCTCCACAGCCAGCACTCTTGACACCACACTTGGAATTCTGCCTCTAAAGGCCTCCAGCAGATACTATAATCCCACCATCAGTGATGACTCATTCTTTGGGGCTATTTATCTGTCTAACAAATATGTATTTACACTTGCTATTATGAGAGCCAAAGGAGCTCACAGAATCCACTTAGCCTAATTGTGTCACTTTACAGATGGGGAAACTGAGATCCAGAGAGGGACAGTGACTCTCCCATGGTCACACGTGTGAGTATGAGGGTGTATGGTAGGACTACTGGATGGCAGTGCAATTGTCAAGCCCAGCATGTGTGAGGTATTGTGAGACTGGCGTAGGAGACAAAGCACTATGAGTGCAGTGTTCTGGGGTGAGGGAGGCCACAGTGGGTAGGAGCTAGGGGCCACCCCATCCTAAGTGGGAAGCACCACTGGAGGAAATGCATGGGGTAACGGTAGGTGTGAGCTTGGATATGGGTGTGGTTGGAGTCAGTGGGTGTGTCTGAGCTGTGTGAGGGAGAAAGGGGAAGGGAAGCGTCTAGGAGCCAGTGGGAGCCATTAGAGGGGGCACAGCTTTCCTAGCCCCTGCCTGGTGCCAGGCAATGCAAGGAATAGGACAGCCTGTCCTCACGGAGCCTGCATTCCAGGGGCTGAAAGCACAGATCACTCCAGAAACAGGCGTCTCACATCCCGTCCATGGTGATGGACTCAGAACAGTGTGCGAGGCAAGGCAGGGGTTCTTGATGGCAGCTCCCTGGGGTGAGGGAAACGGTCTAGAGCTTAGCCTGGGTGGTAGTGACACAGAGGTTCAGAGGCAGAAACACATCAAGCTGTTCACTTCAAAATAGTGCCGCTTACTGTATGCAAATCTTACCTCAATTAGAAAAGAAGAAAACACAAAAACCTAGTCTTCTGCTTTGGGTGGGAGGGAAAGTGGGAATGGCCAGTAGTTGTGGCCCTGGTGGAGAGGACCTAGACAGAGAGGTGGTGGCAGAGAATTCTACGGAAAGTCTGCTGGTGGGAGTGAAAGCTGGAACCCGGCTCTAGGCTTCTGAGGAGCCCCAGGGGATGGAGCCGCAAAGATTTGGGGCGGCTCAGGGATCCTGGGGCATCCCATCTCTGGAAGAGCCTCCCCTCTGCAGAAGTGGCAAGAAGCGCTCTGAGGGTGTGGATCTGGGATGCTTGTCAAATCTGCAGGTGCCTGGGTCCACAGCCTACTCTTCTGCAGGGGGTGGGGGGATCCCCTAGATCTGCATTTTCACACATTCCCATGGTAATTCTGACACTGTCAGCTGCAAACCAGTATTAGGAGATCACAGCTCGAGGTTCCTTCCAATCCCTGGCTTCTGTGATTCCAGATTCTGAGATTCCCTGCGTTGGAAAGTCATTTTAGCTAGGCCAGCACTGCCACCGCTGGCCATGGCGAGGCTGAGTCCCAGGGAGGGGAAGTGACGTGCCCATGGCCTCACAGATAGCTTGCAGCCAGAGCTGTAACCGGAGCCCTGCCTAGGCTGCCAGGCCAGGTTCCCAGCCCCCTGCCTGGCCAACTTTGTCATGCCCAAGGAATTCCCAGCTGTCAGAAATGGGCGGGGACCGCAGGCGACTGCAGGGAGCCAGCTGTAGGTGGGCCCCACCCACCCTCCAGGTGCCCCAGGTCTCCGGGGTTGGTTGGAGGCCATCTCAGGCTGTTGGCTGCTCAGGGCTCAGGCCCACCTCCTGCCCCTGTGGCCCCAAACAGAGCTCCTGGGGGCACTTGGCCACCAGGGGAGAAGGGCAGAACCCTGGCTTTGTTCCTACCACGGGGAGCACCTGTTGAGTCCTGTCATGTGGGAGTGCCACCCCAGACTCCTGCCTGTAGAACCTCATTGGGATGCTGGTGGCACAGGCTGAGCCGGCAAGTTCACTGGAGAAGAGAGTGAGGGCGAGGGCGCCCACCGCCAGCCCGGCACTGCCCTCACTGGCGCCTGTTGGCTCTGGACCTCTGCTTAAGGCGGTTGTGTGCACCTGGCCTCACCTCTCCCGGGGCATCATCTGCCAATGACAGCCCTCCCTTCTGTTTTCTCTCCTCCTTCACCTCTCTACCCCTCCCTCTTCCTTTTCTTGCCTACGGGATTGGGGCCCTGCCTACTCCTCTTCCATCCTGAGCCTTTGGAGACGAGCCGACCAGGTTTGAGCCCCAGCTCCTGCTCCTCCTGCTGCTTAGCTCTGTGACCTTGGGCAAGTTGCTAAACCTCTCTGAGTCTCAGTTTACTTATCTGCAGAGTGGGGGATAATAGATCCTATCTCATGAAGGGCTTGTGAGGATTTTAAACTTCTAACCTTGGTTGGGCACGTACTCTGTGCCGGGCACTGTGTGTGTGTTTTACCTGAGTTATCATCTTCATCTCATAGACAGGAAAAATGAGGCTCAGAGAGAGCGGCAGGCTTCTTCCTGCTTGCTCAGCTGTACGTGCGGAGTTGGATTTTCTGGATCCAAGATCTGTGTTCTTTCCTAGGCAGGCTGGCACTGAGGGAGCAGGCAGGGCCATGGGCAGGGCTGTGGCCTCACCACGTAGGGAGGTGGGCAAGGCTGGGCCTGGGTCACATGTGTGGAGAGGTTACAATCCCAGGTGTTTGGAGTCAGGGCTCAGTCTCCATCTATAGAATGAGGAAAGTTGTAACCATCCCCAGGTGCGATACCTGAGACTGGATTCAGCTTCCTGCACTCTCCCTTGTCCAAAGCAAGGACTCTTGAGTTCCATCGGTGGAAGGGGAGCATGACTGTGTCTTACGGAGACAGTCATACATAGCTGTTGGTGACTTTTACATTTTTCCTGTAACCACTATCGCAAGTCCTGAGATCTTTGCCCGAGGGATGAAAAAGGGGGCACACGGAATTTTAAGTCCTCACTTAAGGACCTGAACTTACCCCTCCTGAGTAGTACATAGTAGCCCCATCTCCAGAGGAAGAAACTGCTGCTCAGAGTGGGACCCAGCTTTGTCCTGATCACACAGCCCAGGGGTGGGCAAGGTCCTGCCCCCTCCCCGCAGGCCTGAGGGAAGGCCAGGCTGGCTGTCTCCCCATCAGCGGCCGCCTTCATTAGCATTCCGAGGTGCACTGCCCAAGTTGCCATTATGTGGTTGGGTAGATTCACATCTGTAGGTTCTAATTCACCCTAATTGACCCTGCAGGGAATCTTCCAAACTCCTGGGTTTTTACAGCTTCTAGGAGTTTTATTTTGGCGTTTGAAAAATAGTGCATTCATGTCAAACACACAGGGCTATAAATCGATGCTGCTGTGACTGATAAAGTATAAAAAGGCCAGTGTGCTGAGCGGCCAGGCCCTGGGTTGTCTGTGTATGTGTACATGCATGCATCTGTGTACACGTTTGTGTATATGTGTGTGTATAGATGTGTGTGTCATAGCAACACATAGAAGCTGGCCTTCATCGAGCATTTCTGTGTTGAGCTCTGTGCTAAGCACTTCACAGGCATTAAATACAATCGCCCAGGGTCCAGCTGCTACTAATTGTCTGATCCAGAGCCCAGCTTGGCCAGGAATAAGAAGGTCAGGGCAGAATCAGTGAGCTCATTTTGGTTGTGGCAAGTCTGAGGTTCTTGTGGGATATTCAGGGGAGGGAGGCTGGTAAGCTCTGAGGCTTACCTGCTATTTCACTTTGAGCAAATCAGTTACCCTCTTTGTGTTTCAGTATCCCTTCTGCAAAATGGGGATAATCAATCACAGTACATCCTTCACAGGGTTGTTGTCAGGCTGTCTGCCTCTTGGTCAGGGTGAGAATGGAAAAGCACTCCCTGTATTTAACAATAGTATGTTGAGTGACTCAGTAAGAACCGTTCTGGTGGAATACGGGGTGGACAGCACCAGGCCTGGGAAGCAGACGGCAGGTGCAAGAGTGAGACTGGCCGTAAAGGTGACCCTGGAATGTGTTTTACTGGGTAGGGGGAAGAAAGCTAGGTCCTGGTTGGAGCCAAGTGTAGGGCTATGGGAGGGTTTTTTTTTTTTTCCCCTCTTGTTTGTTTTTTGAGATGGGGAGTCTCACTCTGTTGCCCAGGCTGGAATGCAGTGGTGCCATCTCAGCTCACTGCAACCTCTGCCTCTGGGTTCAAGTGACTCTCCTGCCTCAGCTTCCCAAGTAGCTGGGATTACAGGTACCCACCACCATGCCCAGCTAATTTTTGTATTTTTAGTAGAGATGGGCTTCACCATGTCAGCCAGGCTGGTCTCGATCCCACCCACCTCAGCCTCCCAAAGTTCTGAGAGTGCCTCTGTCAGTCAGGCTGAGGTGCAGTGGTGCCTTCTTGGCTCACTGCAGCCTCGATCTCCTGGGATCAAGCAATCCTCCTGCCTCAGCCTCCCGAGTAGCTGGTACTTCAGGCAACTGGGACTATAGGCATGTGCTACCGCGCCTGGCTCATGTTTTTGATTTTTAGTCGAGATGAAGTCTCGTTTTGTTGCCCAGGCTAGAGCATGTTTCTTGATGCAGGGAAAGAGAAGGTGAAGAAGGGGGTTAGATGGGAGGAAGGAAGGCTGGAGTCCAGGGTTCAGGACACGGATGGGCTCCTCGGGGAGGGCCGGCTGGTTTATCCCATGGTTGCATCTTTGCAGAGTGGTGGGGAGACTTTTGCAGGGTGGGTGGCCAAGACTATGGCTACAGAAAGGCCCCTTGGAGTCCAGGTTGGACAGGAAGGGAAGTGCCCCCAGGAGGAGAAAGGTGCTGTGATGAGGTCAGAGAGTGAAGGAGGGCTGAGTGAAGGAGGGCCGTGGATAGAGGCCAATACAGGGTTGGGAGGATATATGGAGTGGGAGGCAGTTCTGAGTGAGGACACCCAGGCCATGGCATGTGTGGGGATGGCTGGGCCAAGTACAAAAGAGGAAGAGAGGGTTGTTGGTGATCAGGGAGAAGCAGGAGGTTGGCCGGGTCGTCAGGGGTCTGGGGAACTCTCAGGATGAAGGCAGGTGTTGGTGGAGAAGGCTGAGTCAGGCCTCAGGTCCTGGGGAGTGTGAGGTATGGAGGGAGGTGAGGGGAAGTGGGGGAGGTGGCTAAGGGATGGGGAGAGGGAAAGTGGGGCTGAGGATGAGGGGTTCTTGCCCCAAAGTGGTGGCAGGGTGTCCTGGCTCGCAGCTTGAAGGGTTTTTATATTTTTGGCTTCTTGATGGGAATCTGGAATGGGTGATGGAATTGTGTCATGGATCAGGATTCTGTATTCACAGGGCCCTCAATGACCTGAGCTGCCCTGAATGAGTCCCCTGCTGTCTGGTCTGACTTCTCTGGGTGAAGTCTATGGGGCTGGGCTATGTTGTCATTTACCTCTGCCACTACCGAGCAGTCGAGAAAACTGCATTGGATGAACAGTTGGAGAGACATGGCTGGGAGCTCCTTCCCGGAAAATAGTCTCCCGGAGATGAAGCATGGCAGGGGGAGTGTGGATTCCTGGGGCCAGAGTGTTCCAACCAGAAGTTGTGCGGTCTCTGGCAAGTTCTTTTCTTCCTTCTCTGTAACCCAGGGGACAGTGATGCTTCATGAGCGTGTAAAGTGCCGTGGCACTGGATTCCTTCTTGTTAATGATTACTATCACTCAGTGCTGACCAGAGAGGCCTGGTCTCTGTGGCAGAGGGGGTCCCTGGAGGGGCCCAGGACCAGGATTTTGTTCCTGCTCTGAGCACTTGGGTGCTGGTAATGCCACAGGTTGGTTCTGGTGCTTTCTCCAAAGCTCTGTGGCAGACAGAACCAGGGGCATCACTGGCTCCATGCCTACCAGCTGTGTGACCTCGGAAAATCCCTGTAGGCACAGAGCTGCCTCCTTACTTGTAAAATACTGATTAATAATAATACCTCCTTCACTTCATTCATTCATGTGTGTACTCAGTATGTGCTGCCATCAGATGAAAAGAGATAAAGAGTAGCCGGGGCGCACGCAGTAGTCTGCCCCCTCCCGCAAGATTCAGCTCCAGTTCAACCCGACCCACTCCCAGCCCCTGAACTCCACCTGGAGGCCTGCTGGCCGCGGCTCCCTGCTGGTTGAAGCTCAGACGCCCTCTTGTGGCCGCGGTCCCTTTGCACGCCGCCCCGCACCAGGGGACCGGAATCCCCGACAAGGGGTGGTCTGCTCAGCTGCGGCACTAGACCCTCTACCTCGCCCCGCCCCATTGTACAGAAGTCTGCGGCGCGTCTCAGGCCACACTGCGAGTTGGGGGTGGCCCTGGCCGCCAGCCTGGTGTCCTTGCCTGGAAGGAATGCAAGGTGTCAGATGACCCTGCCCGCCCTGCCCCTCCCAGGCCGCCCTCACAGAGGACGCCTCTCCCTGGCAGGACACCCTAGGGCCGTCTGGGCCCAGTATGCCCGCTGGCTCGTGAGCAGGCCCTGAAAACCAGCGGCTGGTAAAGTGGGCGTTTGGCGGCACTGCTGGCTGCTGGCTGCCGGCTGCCGGGCCGCCACCCCACAGGCCCCTGCCTGGCCAGCCCCAGTGCACTTCTGGGATGTCCCCTGCAGGCCAAAGGGTCTCACTCAGGCCCAGCCGCTGCCTCGGGGCTGGGCGCTGCTGGCAGGACCCACAGCCTCCTGAGCTCAAAAAGCGGCTCTGCCCTTTCTTCTTAGGTTCAGGCTAAGGCCGGCTGTGCCCGAGGGGCACAACACCTGAGTGGAGATGAGCAGCCCAGGGGCGCCCTGCTGACCCGCACCCTTCCCAGACCACAGAGGGCGAAGAGGTCGCTGAGTGAGTGGCGGGGGTGTGGGATGGAACTGTGTACATGGTGTGGCGTGTGTGTGGCGTGTGTTGGTGCGTGTGTGGTGTGTGATGTATGGTCTATATCTGTGTGTGTGGTGTCTCTGTATAGTGTATATCCATGAGTGTGGTGTGTCTGTGTGTGGTGTGTGGTGTGTGCATGCATGTGTGTTTTGTGTGTGTGTTGTGGTGTGTCTGTGTGTGTTGTGTGTGATGTGCCCTATGTGTAGTATGTGTGGTGTGTGTGTCTGTGTATGGTATGTCTGTGTGGTGTGTGTACAAGTGTGTTGTATATATGCATGTGTGTGGTTTGGTGTATATCTGTGTGGTATGTGTGGTGTGTGTGTGCATGTGTGTTGTGTATGTGCATGTGTGTGGTGTGGTGTGTATATCTATGTGTAGTATGTGTAGTGTGTGTGTCTCTGTGTGTGCATGTGTGTTGTGTGTGTGGTATGTGTGGTGTGTGTGTGCATGTGTGTTGTGTATGTGCATGTGTGTGGTGTGGTGTGTATATCTATGTGTAGTATGTGTAGTGTGTGTGTCTCTGTGTGTGCATGTGTGTTGTGTGTGGTGTATATGTGTGGTGTATGTGTGTGTGGTGTGTCTGTGTGCATGTGTGTTGTGTATGCTGTGTCTGTGGTGTGCTGTGTGTCTATGTGTGGTATGTGTGGTGTGTGTGTGTGCATGTGCATTATGTGTGTTGTGTGAGTGTATGTGATGTGGTGTATCTGTGTGTTGTGTGTGTGGCGTATATCTATGTGTGGTATGTGTGGTGTGTGTGTCTGTGTGTGGCATGTCTGTGCATGTGTGTTGTGTGTGTGTGGTGTTTGTGTGGTGTGGTATATAGCTATGTGTGGTGTGTGTGTGCATATGTGTTATGTGTGTATGTGTGGTGTGGTGTGTGTGCACCTATGTGTTTTGTGTGTGTGTGTTGTGTGCATGTATGTGGTGTGGTGTCAACACGTGACCATGTCCCTACACGTCCACCTACAGGGATTCACACTTCAGTCATTCATTCACTCATTCATCTAACATAATTAGCCTCTGTTCCAGGTCCTGTTCGTGAGACATTCACAGGTAGGCAGAAAGGACAGAGACAGAGTCTAGCAGGGCACTGAGGGGTTGTGGGGGCCCAGAGGGAGGGCAGCTAGAGGCCCAGCGAGGCCGTGGCATCCAGGGCGGTGCTGAAAGACAAGTGAGCTCGCCAGGCCAACTGGACAGCATGGTACAGGCACCTCCTGAAGTCTAATGCAGAAGGCCCTTAGCAACCTTATGTCCCAGATGAGGAAAGGGTTTGGGGAGGTGGTGTGACTCATCCAAGGTCACACAGTCACCCAAGAAATGGCCCCCAGGATTCAGACCCAAATCTGCTGACCCCCAAACCTGCGTTTGATTTAATGATTTAGATTTGTACAAGTTTCTATACACAGCATTAATTTATATTTATTTATGCATTTATAATAAGCCCAGCCTCTGTTTAAAATCTCTCTGCTTCCCAGATTCTCAGTAAGATGAGCAGGCCCAGGCTCAGTGGCCTCAAAGGCAGGTTACAGTGAGCAATGGGGGTGTAACCTGGTCACGCTGGAGTTCTGGAAAGACCCCTTTGACAGCCAGTGGGGCATGCATGTGTGCGTGCATGCATGTGCGTGTATGTTTGTGTGAAAATATGTGTGTGCAGGCATGTGTTTGTATGTTTGTACACATGTGTGTGTTAATATGTGTTTGTACATTTGTATGTATCTATGTGTATGTGTGTGTGTGCATATGTGTATATATGGTGGTGTATATGTGTGTATGTGTACGTGTGTGTGTATATGTGGTTATGTGTGTATATTGTGTTTATGTATGTGTGTATATATGTATGTGTTTGTGTTTGTGGATATGTGTATGTATATAGGTGCGTGTATAGATGTGTGTGTGCACATGCATATGTCTGTGTATATGTGTTATATGTGTATGTATTGTACATATGCAAATGTGTATATGACACATGTGTATATGTTTGTGTATATGTATGTAGGTGTTTGTATATTTGTGTGTTTGTATATGTGTGTGTGCATTGCATGCATCTGTGTATGTGTGTATGTGTATGTGTGTGTATTGTGTATGTGTGTGTATGTATATAGCTGTGCGTATAGGTAGCTGTATGTGTATGTATATAGCTGTGTGTATAGATTGTGTATGCACATGTATATGTCTGTGTGTATGTGTGTAGGTATATGTGTATAAATGTGTGCATATGTGGGTGTGGGTGTGTGGATGTGTATACATGCATGTATGTGGGTGTGGGTGTGTGTATGTGTGTGTGTGCACTAGCAGGGGATATGCCGAGCAGGGAAACATGACAAGGACCTGGCAGCAGTCCCAAAGGGTGATGGTGGTGGCCTGGATTCTGGTGGGCTGGGGGTGAGGAGCGGATGGATTCCAAGTTCGGAGGGGCTTGGGCAGGGCTGGGTGGTGGTTTGGATGTGGGGGGTGGGTGGGAGGAGGCAGCAAGTGTCTGCTGTGGGAACCCGGGTGGTTGATGGGGGCTCATTCTCTGAGGTGGGAGGGAGGAGCAGATGGGGAAGGCAGTGAGTTCAGCCCTGTACCCGACATGTGGGGCAGAGCTCCTGCTTTCTGGGTGTTCTGTGGCCTTCTCTGAGTGACGCCCACACATACACGTACACACCCACTTCCCCCAGTGCACCTGGGCCATTCCCCTGCTTAGCAGCTGATAGGAAGAATCAGAAAGGGTCTGGAGGGCAGTGGCTGCAACCTGCTTCGGCCAGAGCTCCACCTTGACCAGTAAGTCCTGAGCCCGGCCATTTCCAGGCTGTCCCCAGGCCTAGTGGGAGGAGGAAGACATGGACACCATTCTATTAGAGGCCTGGCTGTGGCCAAGCTCTCTGAGGGACAGAAGCCTCTAGCACTGGACATGGTGGCCCAAGCCCCTCCCCCACCCCCGGCGGACAGATGTGTGCCTCAGAATCCAGGCCTCAGGTCCCAGCACTCTCTTCTAGCATTGGAGGCAGCCTCATCCTAAAGCCTGCAGTCCCTCCTCAGCTCAGCCTTGGGCCTGTCTGGCTGGATCGCAGAGTGCTGGCGGCGTCCTCGTGGTGGAAGGCCCATGGAACCCCAAGAGGAGCTCTCTCTGCCCCTGCTTTTCAGCCTCTCTAAGTGTCCCTCCTCCATGCCCACTGCAGAGCAGCCCCCGTCTGATTTGCTGGGTCATCCCTGTCCCCTTGGAGCCTCAGTTTCCTCACCGGTCCATGGCAGAGCCATAGTGGGGAAGTCCCCATGCTGAGGAAGGGGCACATTCCTCAGAACGGGGACATCTCTTGTCCTCCTGTC
This sequence comes from Mandrillus leucophaeus, assembly GCF_000951045.1. Taxonomy (NCBI): domain Eukaryota; kingdom Metazoa; phylum Chordata; class Mammalia; order Primates; family Cercopithecidae; genus Mandrillus; species Mandrillus leucophaeus. The sequence continues at coordinate 440,718 of NW_012107252.1, forward strand.
GGGGTCCCTGCCTGCAGTGTGGGGGGCCGCCTATGAGAAGGCTCTGTGAGCCCCTCCTCTGGAGCCTTCCCTGGCAGGCTGCCAGCAGCTCTCCCAGGCTGAATGAGTTATTTTGAAGTGAATGTGGGGGGTGAATTAATGAGCAGTTGGCTCTGGAGCTGTGATCGGTGCCAGCCCCCAGCTCCCACCCTAGTGCCCATTGGCTCTGGAACTGCCACTGAGCATGAGCCTCCCTCCCCAGGGCTGAGCAGCAAGAGGCAGGCCAGGGGCTGCCCTGGGCTGGCACCTGCTTCATGCCAGGGGAGGCCCGCTGTCCTGTCTCACCCATCTCCCGTCCTCAGGCCTCCGGGGAAGGAAGGGGCGTGTGGTGTGGTCTTTCTCACCAGGTCAAGCTGAGTTCCTAGCAGGCCAGCCTGGAGAGTCCCCAGCAGGGCTTCGAGGCCCCTCCAAGGCCGCGCCAGCTCTCTGCTCTGGGCACAGTGCATTGGTTGTCCAACATTCCTATGAATCTTTAGCAGCAACAAAAGTTCGGAGTCCTTGCCTGCCGCAGCCAGCCGTATTCCAAGAGGAACATGCAGCTGGGGTTCCTGTTCCCATTTGGCACACGAGGAGCAGGCACGGCCAGTCACACAGCCAGGGGGGCGAGGGAGTCCAGAAACCCATTTCCTGTGCGTACCTGTCTACCCTGAAGATCCCTCAAGCCACAAATGCTCCCTCCTCCCTTCCTCCTCCTCCCTCCCTCTCCCCCCGTCCTTCTCCTCTCATTCCTTCCTCTGCGGCCCTCATGCGTGCTCTGTCCCCCTTCTGGTGACCCCAGATCCTTTCCACTCTCTTCCCAGGGTTTCCTCCCCATTGGGCCATGACTGCCACAAGAGCAGTGGCACAACAGACCCATCTCAGTCACCCCAGTATCCAGCACGGGGCTGGTCACAGCAGCATCCACAACTGTCCACTGTCCACTGAGTGACCAAGAATCAATGTGTGCAGCCCAGTGCAACCCGGAGCTCCCTTCCAAGCAATCTGTTCCTCCGGCTTGCATGCCTCTGGCTGTGGGAAGCTCACTCCCTTATGAAGAATCCGTTTCCACCTTTAGATGGTTCTGTCCATCTGCAAGGCTGGCCTTATGGTGAGCCAGAAGCTGCCCCTCTGGAGCTGCCCCCATGAGCCACACAGAACAGACGTGCTGTCTTTCCCCACTTCATCCTTTCCTCAAAACCCCACTGCTTTGTGCTCCAGGCTGAGTGGTGGAGATCTGGCTCCTGCCCACTAGCCTGGGCCACCACATCCCGGCCCCTGGCTTCTTTGCTGTTTCTCGTGCACATCATGCCTGATTCCCTACCCAGCACCTGTGCAGCCCCAGTCTTGGTAGGCCCCTTCTCCTCCATCAAATCTCCGCCCACCCAGCACCTGTGCACCCCCAGTCTTGGTAGGCCCCTTCTCCTCCATCAA
>NW_012107252.1:442741-443379 GCF_000951045.1 Mandrillus leucophaeus
CGCCACCCCACAGGCCCCTGCCTGGCCAGCCCCAGTGCACTTCTGGGATGTCCCCTGCAGGCCAAAGGGTCTCACTCAGGCCCAGCCGCTGCCTCGGGGCTGGGCGCTGCTGGCAGGACCCACAGCCTCCTGAGCTCAAAAAGCGGCTCTGCCCTTTCTTCTTAGGTTCAGGCTAAGGCCGGCTGTGCCCGAGGGGCACAACACCTGAGTGGAGATGAGCAGCCCAGGGGCGCCCTGCTGACCCGCACCCTTCCCAGACCACAGAGGGCGAAGAGGTCGCTGAGTGAGTGGCGGGGGTGTGGGATGGAACTGTGTACATGGTGTGGCGTGTGTGTGGCGTGTGTTGGTGCGTGTGTGGTGTGTGATGTATGGTCTATATCTGTGTGTGTGGTGTCTCTGTATAGTGTATATCCATGAGTGTGGTGTGTCTGTGTGTGGTGTGTGGTGTGTGCATGCATGTGTGTTTTGTGTGTGTGTTGTGGTGTGTCTGTGTGTGTTGTGTGTGATGTGCCCTATGTGTAGTATGTGTGGTGTGTGTGTCTGTGTATGGTATGTCTGTGTGGTGTGTGTACAAGTGTGTTGTATATATGCATGTGTGTGGTTTGGTGTATATCTGTGTGGTATGTGTGGTGTGTGTG
>NW_012107252.1:447434-558721 GCF_000951045.1 Mandrillus leucophaeus
GTAGGCCCCTTCTCCTCCATCAAATCTCCGCCCACCCAGCACCTGTGCACCCCCAGTCTTGGTAGGCCCCTTCTCCTCCATCAAATCTCCGCCCAAACATCTCCTGTCCAGTGGAAGTCAGCCCTTCCCTTATTCCGTTGCGTCCTCCTGTTTATTTCCTTCACTTGCCAGCTCATCTCAGCTTAGCTCATCTTAATTCCTTAATTTGCAGTCTTCATTTCCAGCCGCCATGAGAACAGAAGGTCTCTGGAGTGGGGACTTCATCTTTACCCCTGGAGCCTTCCACAGGGCCTGGTATACAGGCATTAATAACTGTGTGCCCAGTGACATCGTCCCCGTCCCCATCACCATTCTCTTCACAGAGGCAGAAGAGCCATGAAGTGGCTAAAAACCAGGCCTCTGGGCCATACTGTTGGGCTCTGGGGCTGAATCTGGGACTTAACCAGTGTTTCTAAGCAGCCTTGGAGATAGAAGCAGGCAGGGCTGAGAACGCTGATTCCCCATGGCTCAAGCAGGCATCTTGATTTTGCCCAGAATTTAGGCTTTTTCTCTCAAATCTTTCTCATTCCCCCATAAACACAGAATCCCTTCAGCATCTGCAGGGGAAAGGAAATTCACATGTAATGAACATCTCCTGTGTGCCTGGTGAGTTTGTTTGCTCTTCCTAACAACCCCATGATTGGAGCCCCCGCATTACACATGAGGAGGCTGAGGCTCCTCAGAGAGGCTGATGCACTTGTTCAAGGACACACAGCTGGGAGAGATGAACCTGGGACTGGACCTCAGTGCTGTGCGGCCCCAGGATCTTGGGGTTTGGAATTGGAGGAGTTCTGTGGAAGTTGGAGCCAGCATGTTCTATAGAGCCAGAAACAGGCTTTGGCTGTCCCTGAAGCCTGATCCAAAGGTAGCGAGTTCCTCCACTGGAGGATACCAACAACATCCCAAGTAAGCTACCACGAAGCCTGTGCAGTTTACACGTGTTGGCTCCGTTCCCACTTTAGGAGGAGGGAATCATTCTTGGCCCCATTTACCCTGAAGAAATGAAGACTCAGAAGTCAGAGGAAGGCTGTGGGACTGAGTGGAATGAATATGCAGTGAAAGTAGTCATTACAGCAATTCCAATGCGTGCGTCACTGCTTACGTGGGCCACCACAGTGGTGTAGCCAACCTTGGGCTCAGGGTGCTGCAAACATCACTCCACTTAATGTTTATAGCAACCCAAGGAAAGTCGGTGCCATTATTGTCGCCATTCTCCAGATGTAGAAATAGGTTCAGAAAGGTTAAGTAATTTGCCCAAGGTCACACAGCTCGTCAGTGGCACAAAAATGACAGTCACACGACTGACTTCAAGCCCCATGAGAAGTCTCCAGCCGGTGGGGCTGCTGCTTCTGAGATGAAGCAACCACGAGCCTCTGTCAGGGTCGGGAGCCCCAGTCCTCTTTCTAGGGCCACTTGTGACACCCCCACCCTTGTGGGCCTCAGCAGAAGGGAGAATGTCCCTGAGGATGTCCTCTGGCTATTTCAACGACAAATTGTAGAGGGCTCGGCTCTCGGTTTGAGGGGCCGTCTTTCCTGTGACCGTCTCTGACTCTCACAGGTACAAAGAATCACCCTTTCAAGAGGGTCTTTGGATCTAGAAACTTCCATACTCCTCTCCCATCTGATCAGCCATACCACTCTGAAAAAGCAATCCGAAGGAAATATTTTAAAATTTGAGAACAGCTTTTGGCATAAAGGTATGCATCACAGCTTTGTGCAGAATAGCAGGAAACAATTGTAAGATCGTGAGCCATGGGATCAGCCTCTTGGAGGAGAAAGAGCTTAGAATGAAAGGGAAATGCTCACGAAATCTTACATGTACCGAGCAGAAGACGACAGAGCACCTTCTAAGCACGGGGAAAGCAAAGGAACAAAAGGATGTCAGTAAATATGAAGGACGCTTGGGGTGAGACAGAGCTGGGGGTTTTTCTTTTCTATGTTTTTTCCTTATTGTCATATTTACCAAGTTTATTTAAACAAGCATTACTTTTATAGTGGGTTGGGGGAGAGAGAGAGAGAGAGACCTTTATTTTATGCAACTAAAACCAAAACTGCTTCTGGATGCAGACAAGAACCAAGTGTACCACCTGGCCAGGGTGCAGGCTCTCCCACCGCCAGATCCTGTGAGGCTGACAGATGCTGAATTTCCTCATGCTGCCCTTCTCTGAGGAACACTGGACATCTCTGTTAAAAACGTTATGTCTGGGTTGCCAGAAATTCTTTCCAAAGCACTTGCAGTCTTACCTCAGGCTTGGCCGTGGGGTGTCTTGGCAGTTCTTTTGCCTGCAACTCTTGCACGTATTTTCCAAAGCACAGAATCGTTTTCAGTGGAAGTACCTTTCCCCTATAGGATCTTTAGTGCAAGGGCTGGGGAAAGGTGGCCAGTGAGTGTGGCATTTCAGCTGGCTGATGTCCATCTTCACATGAAGGGAGTTCATCTGATCCAATGGGCCTGACCAGGAAATTTAATTATTATTTGGGTATACCAGGGCTGAGGGCCCTTTCCAAGCCAGGCCAAACCTGCAACGTCCCCTGTGGCCAGGGGAGCCCCGAAGGTCCAGAGACCAAAGAAGGAGCCCAGAGCAGGCCAGGGTAGCCCCTGGTCCTGGGTATCTTGTGTCCCCAGATGCTGTTTCTCCCCAGCTGGAGCTGGTCTGCTGAGGGCCTTCAGGAAGCCTCCGGGGTGCCCAACACATCAAGAGAGCATCTCACGCTGGGCGCCTGCGTCTCCAGTCCTCGTGGGACCGTACCTGTGAGAAGGTGGAGGACCCTTCGGCACAGCCGCTGCCTGCCCCAGGGGTGGGGGCTGATCTTGAGGGTGGGTCTTTGGAATGGAGCAAGTAGAGGTGAGGAGTGAGGGGGAACGGGGTGTGTTCTATCCTATGCTTTGTGATGAACTCCTAGTCCCATTTGAGGGAGGGGAAAACTGAGGCTGGGTACGAGAGACTTTCCCAAGATCATCTAATTTGCAGCAGAGTCAGAATTATTACCCAGGACATGAGGCCTCTCAGGGGACATCAGGACCCCCCCAAGTGCTCACTGTGGAAGGTTCTTCCAGAGCCTCCTTCTGGTCCTAGATGGGCCCATCACAAAGAAGGAACAGTGAGTCTGCTCTAGGCAGTATGTACACTGGAAAGAGCATGGGCTCTGGAGTCAGATAAACTCAGTTTCTACTGTGTGATCTTGGGTAAGTCACTTAACCTCTCTGAGCCTTCCTTTTTCTGTAGCTGGACACCAATACCAACCTCATGGGGTTAGTTTGAAGCCGAAGAGCTTTCCTCATGACAGGGAAAGAGAAGTCGTTGACAACAGGAGATACTCAGCCGGCGTCAATGCAGGACAGATGCTCCCAGGCCACACCAGGGGGAGGTGCCCCCTGCTGGGGTCTGGAGGGCAGGACCAGCATGGCTCCTCCCCCGAAACCTCTGCCCCTGACATTGCCTGGCACAAGGCAGGGGCTTGATAAGTGTCGCGGTCAAATGAAGCAAATTTGGCAAGTGGCCAGCCCCATTCCTGGTGTTCTCCTTGCCTTCCTGGCCCTGGAGCCCCCTCCTGCTCTGAAGGCTCTGCTCTGCCATAAGCCAGGTCCCTGCCCTGCCCTGTGTGGCTCAGGAGGACGTGGACATCCCCGAGCTGGTCCAGATGCCTGCACCCCTGCTTTGCTCCTTGGGGAGGACTTTGCCTGTTTCTCATGGACGCTTACTCCGTGCCAGAGGCCGGGCCTCACCTGCACGATCCCGTTCATGCCTCACAACCCCACAGGGCAAGTGCTGTGAGGATCTTCACTCTATAGAGGTGGAGCTGAAGCTTTGGAGGAAAGGACTTGCTGCTGTGGGCTGAATTATGCCCCCGCTGCCCCCACATGCATATATGGAAGCTCTAACCCTCTATGTGACTGTATGTGGGGACGGGGTCTTTAGGAGGTAATGAAGGTAAAATGATGTCATAATCCCATAGGACCACAGCCTTATAAGAAGAGGAAGAGGGACCGGAACTCTCTCTCCGTGTGAGTGTACAGGGCAGGCCAGGAGGAGGGCCCACTCCAGAAATGGCCCCACGCCAGGCTGCCCAGCCACCACCGCTGGGAGAAATGAGTTTCAGTTGCGAGCTGCCCAGTCTGCAATACTGTGTCATGGCCGGGACTGACCACTACTCACCCAAAGTCACACAGAGAGGAGCAACCAGGATTCAAGCTCCAGTCTGTTCTTGCAGACTCAAGCCTGTTTATGACCCCACAGTGGGTCTCCCGTGCTAGGGCTGTGCCTCAGTAGCCAGGTCTGTGGAGCGGGTGGCTTTTTTCTGCCCTGCTCCAGGGGCCATGAAGCCTGGGTAACCTCTGACACACCTCCGGCCCTGCTGGCCATGGGGCCATTTCTGCTGCAGCAGCGCCCCCTGCTGGCCAAGACCACGTCTGCCTCGTGCCTGGCCCCTGGAGTTCGTTCCCCTCCCTCCAGATCTGGCCCTCCAAGCCCTGCTCCTTCCATGCCATCCCTCAGGTTCTGCAGGGCACTGGCCACTTCTGCACAGCCAGGCCTTCCCACCCTCCCCCCGAGATTCACAGAGCGGGGTTCACTCCCTCCCAGGCTTGGCTTCCCCAGACTGAGGGCCGGGCAGTGGCACCCTTCCACAGACCACATGAGTTAGCTCCCTCCCCACCCAACAAGGCCAGCACTGGCTCTGTCTCAGGCCCCTTTGTTCAGGTCTCTTCTGAATAAAGGCACCAGAGGGTCCAGCTCTGGCCATAATGCCCCAGATGAAGCTTGACAGGAGGAGACCTGGACACAACAGGCCAGGTGGGGATGGGAAGCCTCTGGGCCAGGATGCTGCCTTGGGCCTGAGTGGGCAGGGAAGAGGCAAAGACACGCTATTGTGGATCCTCGGCTGGCTACAAGGCTCTCAGATGCCAACCCACCTCCCTTCTGTCCCTTTGCACTCCCTGGGCCCCCTGCAGCCCAGGGTCCCTCACTGCCTCCTCCACCGGCTGCTCACTGAACCCCTTCCACCTCTTGGAGAGGGCGAGCTGGGATTCTGGAGCCAGAAACTCCTGGGTCCCTTTCTACACTAACTCACTTTGTGACCGTCTTCTCTCTGGGCCTTCGTTTCCTCAACTGTGCAGTGGGGGCAGTGCACCTCTCTTGGGTGTGAAGGGCCCAGCAGAGAGCTCAGTGCAAAGCTGGCATCAGTGCCTGTTTGCGCGATGGACAGAAGGGTTGGGGGGGTCAGTGGCCTTGACTACAGGGACAGGGACCCTGCTCACCTCCAGGCTGTCTTCCTTGCCTTTCTTTCCTTGAAGGGAGTGGTTCCCTCTGAGTGCCTATGCTAATGAGCTCCCTGCAGCCCCATCTGCATAAGGAGCTTCTGACTCTGTTTCTCTGGGTCAAGCTCAGGCCATGGAGTCATCTTAAGGGCAGCTTCAGGTGGGTAAAGTAGGTAGGGGTGTGGGGAGGCAGATCGAGTTCCAGTCTTGATTTCACCAAGTGCTTATCGTAGAAACTCCTGGAAAACTGTTTTCCATTGTCTGAGCCTCAGTTTCATCTTCTGCAAAATGGAGCAATGACACCCATCCTGTTAAAGGAGCTCCATGAGGAGGTGCATGCAGCTCAGAGTAGGTACCTCGTGCCCACAGCCTCCACAGTCTGGGTTGCATCTACACTCGCCCTCTCACCTCTCGGTTCCTTAGCTCCTCTGAGCTGCAGTAGCTCAAAAGCAGCTCAAACTCAGCTTATCTCACCCTCAGCTCCTTACCCCACCCCAGTAGCTGCCCACCCTCCACTCACTGCACAGACCGGAAACCCAGGTGGGGTTTCCTTGATTCCTTTCTCTCCCTCAACTCCTTCCCCAGTCCCCAGACCCACAGCCCCAGAAGATTCCATCCTCACACACTCCTGCTGCCTCCTTCCTTGACTGCCCACTGGACTGGTGCAGGAGCCTGCTGGCGGTTCCAACATTCATGTAGCTCCTTTCCTACCCTTTCCCCGCACTGCAGCTGATGACTTTACCAGGCTCACATGCGGTTCCTTGCTGAAAATCCTGCAGGGGCTTCTCAGTGCTTCTAGGAGGAAGAACACTTCTCTCTGCTGGAGGTCCTGCATTATCTGAGCCCTGTGACGACCCTGTTAGATTTCAGGGCGCCTTCCCCTCACTCAGAGCTCCAACTATCCTGGACTTCCTTTGCTGGCCTTTCCCTCTGTCTGGAATGTTCTTTCCCATCCCACCTCATTGCCTGGTTGCCACCTACTCACTCTCCAAATCTCAGCCCAGGCACAGCATCTCTAGAGAGGCTTGTCCTGAGCCCCGGCACGGTTGAATGCCTCTGCTGCAAGCTCCTGGCAGTCTGGAGTCCCTTCTTTGGGCCCTTTCTTGGTTATTATTGAACAAACCGTTGGGTGACCCCATGGCAGAGTCTTCTCTGCCCCATAGACCACAAGCTCCCTGAGAACAGGGTTACTTCTGTGCCTGCTCCAATCCCTGCAGAGAATTTGGGATGAAACAGATACTTGATAAATATGGTTATATCCTCCTTGAACCCTTGGTGGCCTTCATTCTATGTCCTGAGTTTTGCACGAGATGTTCAGGCTGATTGTTGGTTGAGAGCTCACGGTGTGGCGGAAAGAATCTTAGTCTGGGATTCAGGAGTCTTGAGTTCTAGCCTTGGTTCTGCTGTGTGACTCTGGGCAAATCACTGCCCCTCTCTGAGTCTGTGTTCTCACCATAACATAAAGGGGCTGTATTGTGCAAGATCAGAGCAATCTTTTCCAATAGGATTGGTACAGAAAAGTTTCTTGAATAAGACAGGGCCTGTACAGGGTCTTGAAATACTGGCAGGATTGAGTGAGGTGGAGGAGGAAAGGCATTCCAGATGGGAGGAACAGCAAGAGCAAAGGTGGGAATGAACATAGCCTGTGAATTGCATGAGTGGCTGGAGGGAGAGTGGGAGGTGAGGCCCGGGTAAGCAGGAATGGTGGGGAGCAGGGACTGAACTCCCCTTCCCAAAGTCCTCTGGGGCCCCCAGCTGACTAGGATCCCAGTCCCAGCTCTGAGAATGACTGGTTCAACCTGAAGAGGCCTTAATTGCAAGGCCCCTCAATTATCCACCCCGCCCAGCACCTCCCAGCCTCTGGCATGGTGGGTTAATTTCTGGCTCTCCAGGTTGTCCTGTTAATAGTCTTCTCTTCCTGTAACCGACAGCTCCCTCATCAGATAGCGGCAAGGACGAGTCCTCCGGGGGGAACCAGAGGCTCCTGCCTGCCGCCCTCTGTGGCTAGGGAGATGGTGTCACCGCCCAGGAATGCTGCACCCAGGCCCCCTCCCCGTTCCCAGCAGCTTATCTAGTCTGGAATCTTGTGTCTTGCGTTGCCATCTCCTGCCCTGTGCCGCCCCCTGCCACCCTCAGCCCCACACACTGTCCCCTAGAGCCGGCTTCTCTGGGGTTTTGGGTTAAAAGGCTGCCAAGATTGGTTTCTTGGTGCCTCTCTGGGCCAGGTCTGGAGCTCTGGCTCCTGGGGGTGATGCTGGGGTAGGTGCCAGCATCCTGGCTGAGGGATGGGTTGAGAGGCGGCAGTTCATGTGCAGGATGCTGCAGGCTGGATTAGCAGGCTAAGATTGGGATGGGTGGGAACTTTTGCTGCCAGAAAGAGCCCGGGTCCCCGAAACAGTGGAGACTATGGGATGGGAAGCAGGGATTTCATCCTGAACAATCAGCCCACCCAGTGGGCCCAGCATCGAAGCAGTGGGGAGAGACTGGGTGGGTGAGACCAGCCAAGTGTGTGCGGCAGGTGTTCTGAGTCCTGGGGTAAGGTTTGCCACTTGTGGTCACCTAAAATGAAGTGCCCATCAAAGGCAAGACTTCAAAGGCCACCGGTACCAGAGAACAGAGTTAAGGGCAGGAGGAATTCAAGGGCTGTTTTAATGGCACCAGACAGCTTAAAGAAAGAAAATAGCGATGAAAAATCCCTAGAGCCTTAGCCCAAGGCATGGACCCAAACTCAAGAACTTTCTATGGTCTGGAAAAAGAATCTCATCTCTTATCAAGGCAGGGCTGACATGACTGAACACCAGATGCCTACTTTGATCTGGTGGGTTACTGAGTTACAATATTAGTTGAATTCTCAACCTTTGCAGGGTTCTTACATAAATATCAGGAATTAATCCAGAAGAGGTGAGAGTTGAGAATCAGAATGAGGGTAGACAAGATGGTGCACTCAGAGACCCAGACTTCCAAGCCTTACAGAGTGTCCCATGCAGGCCAAGCTGGCCATTCTCCCCTCTTAAAGGGATTGTTCCAGCTCAAGTCAAGACTCCTTGCCTAAGGGTGTTCATTTGCAAGGTGGAAAACAACACTCCTCCTTGTGCCTCCAGGCTTGTGACTAAGTCAGATTCCAGCATGTTCCTGTTGGCCAATTATAAAGTCAAACTTTGGAGGAGAAAGTTTACTTACCAACAGAATTGCAAGACTTAGTAACTTATCTTGGCAAAATCCTGGGCATACTACGTGTGGATGGTTTATCAGAAGGAATATCACTTTAGATCTGATGTCAGGAATTAATCCAGAAGAGGTGAGAATTGAGAATCAGAGTGAGGGCAAACAGGATGGTGCACTCAGAGACCCAGACTTCCAAGCCCTACAGAGTGTCCCACGCAGGCCAAGCTGGCCCTTCTCCCCTCTCTTAAAGGGGTTGTTCCAGCTCAAGTCAAGTCTCCTTGCCTGAAGGTGTTCATTTGCAAGGGGGAAAACCTTAGAAAGTTCCAGGGTTTGGGTCCATGCCTTGAGGTAAGGATCTAGGGATTTTTCATGCTATTTTCTTTCTTTAGGCTGTCTGGTGCCATTAAAAACAGACATTTCAACTCACAGTTCTAGAATTCCTCCTGCCCTCAATTCTGTTCTATGGCACCAATGGCCTTAGTTTCTTGATGTCAGTGAGCCTGTCTGAGCTCTGGATTCAATATGCTGGATTCAGTACTCCCAGGAGCTGGGAGAGATTTCTCGATGTAAGAAATTCAGGAGACAGATGTCCTCCTATCCGAAACCCTGACCCTTAAGAGACCCCAGAAGTTACTCCCTTGTCCAAGACCTTATACATTATCCTTGAGGAGGGGAGTGCCAACCTCTTTGAACCCCCTCACCCCACCTAAAGGCTGTTCTCTGTGTATTAGGCATGCTGGTGGTAGTTGCCATTGTTAAATAAACCCCTTACCTCAATGGAAAATAACTTGAGCCATTACAATAAAAAATGTTCAGACCCTCACCCCACTCAATATGTCATACCAGGCTGGGCACAGTGCATCACGCCTGTAATCCCAACACTTTGGGAGGCCGAAGTGGGAGGATCGCTTGAACCCAGGAGGTTGAGAGCAGCCTGGGCAATGTAAGGAGACCCCATCTCTACAAAAAAATCAAATCATAAAAATTAGCCAGGCATGATGGCACGTGCCTGTAGTCCTAGATACTTGGGAGGTTGAGGCAGGAGGATCACCTGAACCCAGAAGGCTGAGGCTATAGTGAGCTGTGATTGAGCCACTGCACTCCAGCCTGGGTGACAGAGTGAGACTCTGTCTAAAAAAAAAAAAATTCAGAACCCGAGTCCCTTGAATGGAGTGGTCAGCCTTGAGGAAACACTATCTAATAATATAATTTAGTTTCTTAAAACTTCTCTTGTTCCTCTCCAAAAGGACCTATTTCAGAGTAACAGTGTACTGGCAAAGATCCTAGATCTCTTGAAAATTATTAGACACTAACCCTGAATTAATGCTAATTTCTAAAGACCCAGATTACCCAGAGATTTACCAATGAGAGTGGGGGTTTATAGGGATCAGATGCTGAATGGAATGTTGATCTGAGTCTGCTTCATGACAGACAGCAGTACTGTCAGTGGGTACTTCCCCAGGTTCCCAGTACAGAGTTAGAATAGATACTCTCCAGACTGGCAGATTTACTGCGTGGTTCCCTGACCCATAGAGCAAGTTCAGGCCAAGGGAAAGCTACTATAGGTTCCCAAATCACATCAAAATAGTAAGTCAAGAGCACTAATGCATATTAAGCAGCAGCACAAAGATTAACACGACTATGAAAGAAAGATGCAGGGGTTGTACTTCCAGTTAACTTTCTAGTTTGGCCAGTGCGTAAATTGGATGAGTCTTGAAAAATGAAAATGGATGATTATAATTAAGCAGGCAGTGATTCCAATTATAGTTCCACAATGTTCCAAATGCGGTCTCATGATTGGAACAAATTAATGTAGATTTGACACCCAGAAACTATTTTCCCTCCTATATCCTGATCACCAGAGAACATCAGAACTACTTTATTTTCTCATGGCAGGGACAGACAACAGCACACCTGCCATCTTGCCTCATGGCTGAGTCAATTCTCCAACTCTACACCATAAGTTAGTTCATGGGGACCTTGATCATTTCATCTTTTTATAGGGCATCACACTGGTCCAGTACACTGGTGATGTCATGCTGATAGGTCCTAGAGATCATAAAACAGCAGGTACCTTGAAATATGATTGCTTTCCAGAATGAGGGAGGAACAGCCTGTGAAAATACAGGGGCATCAGTGAAGTCTGGGCACATAGTGTCTTAGGAAATTCAGAATATTCCCTTCAAAATGAGGAATAAATGAATGAAGGTTATTGAACTTTGCATCCCTGACCACTAAGAGGCATATCACTGGGTGGGCTATTCTAGATTTTGGAGGCAACATATACCACATTTGTGTCTGCTACTTCACACTATTTCCTGAGCAATCGAAAGTTTCTTGCTTTGAATCGGGTCAGAGCTGGCTAAGACTCCAAGCCAAGTCCTTAGGATCCACTAGATTCAATGGTGCTTGAAGAGTCTGTAGCAGACTGTGATGCCGCACAGAGCCTTTGGCAAGGCAAGATAGGAGAACCGCAGTAAAGGCCCTTCATTTTTGGAGCAAGGCCATGCCTTCTTTGGCAAATAACTATTCACCTTTGGAGAAACAGTTCCTGGCTCGCCCCTTGGCACCGTCAGAGGCTAAACATCTGACCATAGACTATGAGGTAACCATTTAATCCAAGCTACCCGCCATGTCGTCTGACCCACCTAGCCATTAAACTGAGCATGCGCAGCAATGCCCCTCTCTCAAGTGGAAATGGTATGAATGGGTCTGGCCCTGGGCACATCCTGAAAGCACAGGTACATTGCATGAGCAAGTGGCTCACTCTTCCAGAATGCTACGGCTTTCTCAGCCTACATTTGTGCTCATAGAAATGCCCTATAGCCAACTTATCAAAGAGAAAACATTATCAGCCTGGTTTACAAATGACTCTGCATGGTATGCTGGGACCAGCTGGAAGCGAGACCTTGGGATGTTATAACCCCATTTGGAGTGTCCCTGAAGGACAGAGTAGGGAAATCCTCACACTGGGTAGTACTTTGAGTGGTATATTTTACTGCCTTGATCTGGAAGAGCAGAAGGCCTAAGTTCTGCAGTGATTCATTGTAAGGGGCTAATGATTTGGACAGATAGACAGGGACTTGGAAGATACAAGACTGAAGGATTGGTAAAAAGGAAGCTTGGAAGAGGCATGTGATTGGACTCTTAGAATGGACTCAGCATCATACGCATACTTACATCCCATGGGAGCACTCACCAGAAGCTCCTAACGACCCTGGAAGGATCTTAATGAACAGATGGACAAGATGTGACCCGCTTTGTGGATGCCAATTAGCCTCTCTTCTCAGGCACCCCAGTATTTGCTCAATGGACTCAATAAACAAATTGGCCAAGGATATCACCTGGTGGTGGATGGATTACATCAGACTCCTTTCTTCCTGGAAGGGGACTGGGATCTGTCCTCACTGGCATAACCACTTATTGTGGATTTGGATTTGCTTTCCCTGCCTGCCATAATCTGTAATTCTTCCAGCAGCATCATCTGCAGACTCACCAAATTCCTTCAACACCGTCAGGGTGTCCCCTACAACATTGCTTTGGGCCAAGAAATTTATTTTACACAGAGAGAAGTACATGCATGGACTGAAGTCAATTAGATCCATTGGTCATATCAGGTGCCCCATTGCCCAGAAACAGCTGGACCAATAGAACTACAGAATGACCTAATGACGAACCAATTCCAGAAGCAGACGGAAGAATAAAAACCACTGTGAAGCTGCAGTGCCATTTTACAGGATGCCATAGACACTCTTAACAAAGCCAGATCTGTGGCCAGGGGAGCCAGGAAGCAGAAGCAGGGTGGTGCCTCTCACAGTTCCACCCAATCACTCCTGAAACTTGGGACTTAGAAGGGCAAGTACCCAAGGAAGGAGCGCTTCTACCAGGGGATGTAAGTTGAATTCCAATTCAGCTTCCATTGAATTGAAAGTTGAGAATGCCAGCTGGCCATTTAAAACTCCTTATGTTGCTGAGTGAACAAGCAGAGAAGAGGAGTTATGACTTGGCTGGGGTTATTGACTTTGACTCCCAAGAGGAAATCAGCTTTCCCATGCTTAGTGGGAGCAGGGAGTAACAGTATGGAAACTGTTGTAATCTAAAAGTAACTGAAGACCTTTCTAGCTCTAGGTAGGCAGGCCCCACCTGGTCTCAGAGCCATAGGAATAACTGTTTAGGTGATCTGGCTGGGCAAAGGACCCTGCCTGGGAAAACAGAAAATTAATAAATGCCAACTATTATGTGATGACCAGTAGTAGAAAGAGATGTAGTATTTCCCTTCATTTTCTTTTTCCTACCTTGTCATGTTTAGGTTAATATATTTTAACCTAGTGCTTCTTAATATCTAATGTACATGCCAGTCATCTGGGGGATCCGTTAAAATGCAGATTCTGAATCAAGAGGTCTCAGTTGAGGCCTGAGATTCTGCATTTCTAAGTAGTCTTTCCTGACCTCTTTATAGAAAGTAGTCCTTCCCAAGCCACTCTTTCTATTTACCCTGCTTCTCCCACCTTCGTGACAGTGATCCTTCAGATTATTTATTCATTTATATATTTGCTCATTTATTGCCTGTCTCTTATACTACATGTAAATTGCATGGGGAAAGACACCTTGAATTTCTTCTTTATCTTCATATTCTCAGCACCTAGGACAGTGTGTGGCACATAGTAGGCACTCTGTAAATATTCGTGTAGGCTGGGCACGGTGGCTCCTGCCTGTAATCCCAGCACTTTGGAAGGCCAAAGAGCGCGGATCCCCTGAGGTCAAGAGTTTGAGATCAGCCTGGACAACATGGTGAAACCCTGCCTCTACTAAAAATAAAAAAATTAGCCGGGCGTGGTGGCGCACCCCTGTTATCCCAGCTACTCTGGAGGGCGAGGCAGGAGAATCGCGTAAACCCGGGAAGCGGAGGTTGCAGTGAGCCAAGATCGTGCCACCGCACTCCAGCCTGGGCAACAGAGCGAAGCTTCATCTCAAAATATATATGTGTCTGTGTGTGTATATATATATATGTAAACACTTGTGGAATGACTGAATGTGTATAACTCATGCAATCAGTTGTATTTCCATGTATGCCCAGAAACACCCACACACACACATAAGGGCAAACACACATGTGCAGGCATATATAAAATGTAATTAATTAGGAACATACGCACACAAAAATAATTGTAGAGATTCACATACACAAACACACAAACACGTGATGCACGTGTGTATACACACACAGATACGCAAACTCACATAAACACGTGCCTCTTCCAGGAAACTGATGCCCACATCAGAGTCGAGGTGCCACTGGCCACCAATATAGTGACTCGGGCTAGGCCCTTCTTTGCCACTTTCTGATCCCCCTCTAGCTGGTGAGAGTTTTCCTCACCCGGGCAGAGAAAGGGACCAGAATGTGGACCCCCTCCCTGACCTCCCCAGAAGCAGCCGTGCCGAGCTTCTCCCTCCACCTGTATTGGTGCCCCCGAAGGCAGTGTTGATGGCTCCTGTCCCCCAGTGCTGGCCAAGGGCAGTGTGGGTGTACCACAGGTCTCAGTCCACAGATGGGAAGCCTGAGGCCTTGCCCACCATCACCCAGAAAGGTGGAGGGAGCCCCAGAGTCTCAGAGGTGCTGAGTGGGACTGGTTCCCTCCATGACTCAGGGCCCCAGTGCCTGCTCCTGCGTGCCCCACCCAGGGCCCCCCTACTATACAAAGGGGTGGTGGCTGCTGCCCAGGCCCTAGTCTATTTTGTTTGCAATTATCTGGCCAGTAAGCCAGGAAACTGCAATGAGCAAGTTTTGGCAGACAGACCCATGTCTCTGCCCAAAGATTCTTGCTCCTGATAATCCCCCAGGAAACCCTGCTGCTTTGCTCCTCCTTGGAGCCCCTCGGATCCCTGCTCTGAGTTCCCGAGCAGCTATAACCAGGCCTGACAGGTGTCCTCTATCTGTTGCTGGAGTCCTTTCTGAACCTGCCTAGAGGGGGGTCAGGGCTTCCTGGTACCCACAGGTGCAGGGAACTCATTGCCTTTCACAGGGGCCAGTTCCTTCAAATCATGGATGGGCCTGCTTTTATTAAGCAACTCCTCTTTCAGCTCCTTTTGCTCCGGGACCACCCTTCAGAATTCAGAGACAGAGCCTGTGTCTTCCCTGCATCTTCCAGTTCCCCTTGTGACCATCTCCATATCTTTCACTTTATCCAAGGAGGATATCTTTTATATATATACATATGGGGTCTTACTCTGTCACCCAGGTTGGAGTACAGTGGCATGATCATGGCTCACTGCAGCCTCCACTTCCCAGGCTCGATGAATCCTCCTACCTCAGTCTCTCAAGTAGCTGGGACTATAGGTGCACACCACTATGCCTGGCTAATTTTTGTATTTTTTTGTAGAAACGAGGTCTCACTTTGTTGCCCAGGCTCGTCTCAAACTGCTGGGCTCAAGCAGTCCACCCATCTGGCTCCCAAAATGCTGGGATTACAGGTGTGAGCCATCGCACCCAGCCCAGGAAGACTTTTTTCAAGTTCCCATTATTCAGCTATTCAATCACTCACTCACAAGTGCTTGATGGGTCCCCACTATGTGCTCAGCACTGTGGGGTGAGCAAAAAAGATAGTGTGCTGATGAACAACAACAAAATAGTGTGCTTTCCCCCACAGGACACACATTCTCCTGAGAGAGGCAGGCCAAAGGGAATTTTAATAATTAATCACACCTACTACCTGCATGCTTCCTCAGGCTTCAGTTAAAGTAGGCATGATCATTCCTATTAAATATATAAGGAAATTGAGGCTCCAAGAAGTCAAAAAGCATGTGCAAGTTCACACAGCTGATACATGTCAGACCTGAGATTGGAATTTTCTCCTTTCAGTGGTCAACAGGTAAGAGCAGGAACCTGAGGTCAAGCAAGAAAGGCTCTTGGGAAGAGCCAATGAGAGGGTCAAGTGCTCTGCAAGTGTTACCAGAACTACCTGCCTCACTAGCTTGGGAGTATTGTTTACACACATCTTAAAATTTTCCTGGTACTTGCTCAAAAACCTACCTGCACACTTAAGGGATGTCCTATATCTCCTGATTGAAGCCATTGCCTGCCTTTGTCTGAATGAACCCAGGAGATTTCTCTGACCAGAGGAGAGACTCCTGCTCCCAATGCTGAGACTTGAGAAATTCTAGTTCTCATCAGCCTATTGGTGTTCCTGTTTCTATTGCTGCCACATGGGGTCGCTGCTGAAGACATGTTCTGCACAGCTTTGTGAACCCTTGTCTTCTTTTGCAGTGGAGCCTGTGCCCCTGTGATCTCTACAGGTTGGCTCCAAGGTTACAGCTTCTTTAGACTCACATCTGCACCACTGATGGCTGGCCCCCAAAGCAAATTACTGTGCCAGACCCAGAAGGGCTTCTACCCTCAGCCATGTGGAAAACCAAAACCAGCCCTCTACTCACATCCCAGCCCCTGAGCTGGGCCAGTGCATCATTGCAGATCCTCCCTCCACTCGTGGAGGGCATGAAGGTATTTAGTGTCTTCTCTGGACAATATCTCAACCTATAGGAGAGAACACTGAACATGGAGGATTTTTGGTCACCATGCAGACTTGCCCACCAATGCCTCAAGACAGGCTCTGCAAACAAAGGGGCAGTGGGAGAAGCCTTTTCCAGGCCACAGTAAGTCCTGTCACATCCTTCCCCACAACCACAGGATCCTCCTGGCTCTGTCTGGAGAGCTAAGAGAGACACACTTTCCCCACATTGGTCAAGTGACACTTCCCTGAACAAGGAAGGTTTGTTCCAAGAGGCAGCTCTACTTATACTTCAACAGAGAAATAGCTGGCAGCTTCTCTCACCACTTGCCAACCTTAAATTAAACTCTTCTTTTCCAGGCACTCTGGTATAGAAGCATCTTCCTCTTTCATCCTCACAAACCACCCTGTGAAGAAGAAGCTGTTGTGAGGATTAGATGGAATGATGCGTGATTTGTGCCAGGAAAAGAGTGGCTTCTTGAGGAATGATAGGTGCTCCTGCTGTCATTCTCTGGATGGAGTTTGGGTTCCCCTTCAGCACTGAAAACCCATCTTAGGCCCCTTTCTTAAAGACTGCTTGACAATTACTTTCTTGATTCAATGCAACTCCCTCCCTGGTGGGAGGATAAAACAGGCTCTTTAACGCTTCCCCAGGCAAGGCAGAGATTGCAGTGAACAGAGATTGCACCACCACACTCCAGCCTGGGCAACAAAGCAAGACCCTGTCTCAAACAAACAAACAAGCAAACAAACAAACAAACAAACCATGCTTCCTCAGGCTTCAGTTAAAAGGCCTTTCCCCACTACTCCTCTACCATTGTGCTCACCCTGACCCCTCTGGATGGCACCACCAGGTCTGCCTGAGCATCTGGGAGAGGGAAAGTCTATGGGCAAGATGCATCTGGAGTGGGTAAAAGGGAAAGAGCAGAGCAGGCGCTCCATCTGGCAGACAGGTGGGCAGGTGGAGCCCCTGGGCCAGGCTGAGCAGAGGCCAGAGAGCTGAGCCCAGCTGGAGAAGGCGAGCAGGCAGTGCCCTGCCCACCTGGCTTCAAAGTCC
The DNA here is from genome assembly GCF_000951045.1 of Mandrillus leucophaeus. Classification (NCBI taxonomy): domain Eukaryota; kingdom Metazoa; phylum Chordata; class Mammalia; order Primates; family Cercopithecidae; genus Mandrillus; species Mandrillus leucophaeus. Next base: position 464,458 of record NW_012107252.1, read on the forward strand.
TCATCCCTGCAAGATCCAAGCTGTGCTCGCAGCACTTCTCTGGATGGACTGCAAGTGGAGGCTGTGATCTGCCCTGCCATGGCATCACTGATGGGCAGTGCTACCCTCAGCTGGAGGGGGCTCATCAGGAACAAATGGCCTCCTGACAATAGGCCCTATGTTGGCATGGATGCCTCTGCCATTCCCCCTTCAAGACCCCCAAATTTGAGCTTTTCCAACCAAGGCGGGTGACCTCTGAGTCCAGGGGGTGAAGGAGCAGACGCCTCTTGGTTCTCTGAAAAAAGTCATTGGTGACAAGGGGTAGAGGGAAAGCACCAATTTGTTCTACGGCTTATCTAGGTCTGGTTGCCTTCACAGGCCACAGTGCCCTCTCTGCCAGAGGACCGTTGAAGTTCCTTCTGGCTGTGACATTCAGTGGCAAAATAACAATGACCAACATTTGGAGCACTCATCTAATTAAGTCCTCCTGAGCTAGTACAAGTATTATCCCCACTTTATTGACAAGGAAACTGCAGGTTAGAAAGGAGAAGTAAGTTGCCCAAGGTCACCCAGCTGCTTGGTGGCAAAGTCTGGATTCAAATCGGAGGTTCTCCAACTGCAGAGTCCAGCACACTTAACTCTTCTGCTATGCCATCCGTGCCCTCTTTGGACAGTGTGGAGATTAGTCAGTGGTAGTCTAAGGCTAGTCTTTTGCTGATGAGAATGAATTCATCCTCTGTTCTGGTTTTGTGCTCTGTGGCTTTAAGAAAACTTTCTTCTCTTTCTGCTTTAGTTTCTGAAGAAACTGGCCAAGCTGGCTCCGAACCGGCAGCCAAGAGAACTCCGTGGAGTATGTCAAGCAGGCTCTTGCCTAAGAACACAGATGTGTGTGTGGAGGGGAGAGCCCAGGGAGTAATTAGGGCAATATCTCGAAGTGGGAGACATGCCTCCTCTTGGGGGAAGACAGTGAGCCCATCTGTCAACAAGCCCTCCTTGACTCCTTCTCTGGGCTGGGCACTGTGGGGGGTAGAGGGATGCAGGAGCACAGAGCTCCCTCCCAGGTCTGAATGCTCTGACTTGAAGACACCCCTTCTGCTCTCCTTCCCCAGAATCCCCAACCCCCACGCCCTGGAGCTCAAATCCTGTGAGGAGAGATAAGATTTATACATGTGAAAGTGAAGGAACAATGGGATGATTTGCGCCAAGTGTGTGGTCTATTGGCTCTTTAATAAGCATTTACTGAGCCTTTTCAGAACCAGGACAGGGCTAGGCAAGGGAGACCCAGAGATGGAAGGGGCTGAGTCTCCCCTCTTAGCACAGGGCCAGATGGAGGACAGGCTTGTTAGCCAGTCAGGGCCAAAGAGAGGAAAGAAGCTTAGAAGCTTCATAGTAGCATGCAATAGGTGCCCAAGCGCTTGCTTAAATACTTATTATGGATTTTTAAATTTTTAATGTTCTTAAAAATAGAGATGGAGTCTACGCTATGTTGCCCTGGCTGGTCTCAAACTCCTGGGCTCAAGCGATCCTCCTGCCTTAGCCTCTCAAGTAACTGGGACTATAGGCATGAGCCACTACACCCAGTTGGATTTCCTTATTTAATCCTCAAAATTCTATGAGGTGGGGGCCATTACTTCTCCCATTTTATGCATGAGGGAGCTGAGGGTTTGTAACTTGTCTAAGACCCTGCAGCTTGTAAGAGATGGAGGCAGGATATGAACCCAGGAAACATGGCTTTGAAGGCTAAGTCCTCGAGTGCTGGACTCTGGAGAGGGCACACCTCAGCCCAGGGGCTAAGGAAGGCAATTAGAAGAGAGGACATTCGGGCTGGTCTCAAGGAGGAGTTTGTCAAGGAGGGATGAGGGCCAGAGCCATCTGGGCAGGGAGTGTCTGGAGGCATGAAGCAAGGAGCATGTTTGGGGATGAGGCACTGCCACAGGGGACGGGTGTTGATTGTGTGGGTAGTGGTGTGCTGAGACAGTCAGTGGGGCTGGATGAGGAAGGGCCTTCAGTGCTTTGTGACTTTGTTCTGGAGGATGCTTGAAGGGATGGTGGGTGGGTGCTCTGTCCAACCAGGGGAAGATGGCTGTGCGGTCAGGGACAGAGGTGTCGAGGAGGATATGGGCTTGGGCTGGCTGGAACATCCAAGAAACAGAGAGGAGGGGAAGTGGTGGGAGCAAAAGGGACACGGGGGAGGTCCTCAGCCTGGATAGAGGGAGGCATGTGGAAAGGGTTAGGGCCAGGGAGCACTGGAAAAGTGGGTGGGGTCCAATCATGAGGCCCTTAAATTCCACTCTAAGAGTCTGCTCCTGGGCCGTCAGCATAGGCTGTATGGACAGGGGAAGCCTGGTCAGCTGGGGCTCTGAGGTGCTATAGGCCAGGGACAGTATGGTTATAGAGTAGCAAGACAGACATGGCCCCTGGCCTTCATGGCATTTGCAGTCCAGGAGCCCAGACAGACGTGAATCAAGCAGCCTCAGGCACCCGTGGCTGACTGCAAACAACCTGGCAGCTGCTGGAAGACTCAGGGGCCCCAGGGGAGTGTGAGCTGGTAGGAAGTGCAGAAGCAACTCTAGGCTGGATCTCTTGGGGATGGGGAGGGGGGAAGGAAAAGCATTCCAGGCAGAGGAACCAGCAAGCGCAAAGCCTCAGAGACAGCAAGGAATGGAGGCATTGAAAGAAAAGCAAAAAGGCCAGGGAGGCGGAGAGCTAGGGCGAGGGAGATGCCGAAGATTTGGGGGTTTGACTGGAGAAGAGTTCAGAGATGGGGAAGAGTTTTAAGCAGGGAAATGACCAAAAGACCTGTGTTGTAGAAAGACCCCTGGTTGCTGTAAGGAGAATGGAATGAGGGGTAAGTATGACTTTGAGTGACCAGTTAGGCAGCTGCTGCAGACTCCCAGGAGCAGCTGGAGAGCCCCGGCTCAGGTCACAGTGATGGAGTCAGAAGCAGGTGGGTGGCCCACACAGTGCAGGTGCTTGGAAGATGGATTCAGCAGGACTTCGTGACTGGCTGATGAGGCGGATGAGATAGAAGAAGGGGTGGACGGAGGGGCTATCTACAGAGATGGGGGGTCAGAAGGGAGGGGGTCTTGAGAGAAAGAATCATGAGATAGTTCTAGTCACGCTTGGATTGAGGTGCCTGAGTGATACCTGAGTGCAGGCAGCTGGGTGTCCAGGCCTGGGGCTCAGGAGGCGGGTGTGGGATGATCTAGGAGTCATGAGCTAGCGATGGAAAGTCAGCCATGGGGGAGGCTAGGGAGAGAACAAGGGAAGAGAAGAGGGCCCAGGACAGAACGTCAATGACTGTTGGAAGGAGGAGCCACCAAGGACACGGAGAAGTTGCTGGTGGAACAGAGAGGGGAATCCAGAAGGCCCTTGGAGGGTGTGGTCTGCAGGCGTGAGGAGGCCAAAAGTCCAGGCACGTTGATGACTATAAAATGCTGGTTGGATTTAGCAAAATGGAGGTCGGGGCCTTGAGCAGGAGCAGGTTGAGTGGAGGGTGGGGAGGGGCAGACACAGCCTCGTGGGAGGCGAAGCTGAGGAGATGGGACTTGGAGATAACTGGTTACTGCCAGGAACTGGGGCTGAAAGAGGAGGAAAGGAATGGGGCTGAGTTCAGTTGAAGAGGATAGAAGAGGCTTGATTTGTTTGCTTGTTGGTTTTTAGGGTGGGAGGAACTGGGCATGTTTAAGAAGAGGGAGCCAGTCAGGAGAGAGAGGTTCAGTGTCTTTTCCAGAATAGACCCTTGAGGCTAAGAACAACAACAAAAAATCCAGTAGAGCCCCGGGAGGAAAGGAATTTGGCTTTTTAGCTGAGTAGTGAAAAGGCAAGCCGGCAATTGCCCTTTGGCTCTGCCAGGGAAGGTCAGAGAAAGGCCTCCCCAGTGATGGAGAGGGGACGGAAGTGAGGGGGAGAAACAACAGCGGAGAGATAGACAAGCCTTGGCTGGAAGGAGGAGGGAGAAGCCCCCTCTGAAGGTACCTAGGGGTATTAAAAGGGGGAAGTTAACAGTGAGAACAAATAATAAAGATTATTCTATGTAGCCAAGTTTGCTCTTTGTGTACTCTGAGACGACCACACTTAAAGGCTGGTGTTTGAACTTGGCTTCTAACAGTGGCAGCTTGTGGGGGAAGAATTCTGGCTCGGGAGGCAGGAGATCAGGCTTCTGGTCTAGCTCTGCCGTTCACCGGCTCTGGAGCCCTGGGCCGCAGTGTCCCGTATTTCAGTTGGGCTGGAGGTGAGTGTTTCTAATACTTTCATGGCATTTTGTGAGTTGGCAACCTTGTTACACGGCTGGTGGCTTGGTGCTCCAGGAAGTGTGTTTGCCGCACGGGACTGCATGAAGTAATAATAGTGTTGATAGTGATAATAACAGCTAAAGTGTACCAAGTGGCATCTCTGTGATCTGCACTCTGTCAAGAGGTTTGACTCCTGAGGAGGGATCATCCTCCCCATTTTACAGAAGGGAAAATTGAGGCACATCCCAACGTCACACTGCCAGGAAGTAGCAGGGTTGGGATTTCCTCTATGCCAAAGCTCCTCTGACTGGGGCAGACACACGGGCCACCTGACCTTGTCAGAAAGGCACCCACAGACTGTGCTCCCTGCCAAGCCAAATCAGGACTGGGATGAGCAGGCCAGGTTGGGAGGCTGCCCCACGACAGGGGGTCCCAGCGCTGGGGCAGAGTGGGAGCAGAGGGAATTGAAGTCACAGGTTAGATCATGGAGATGCTGAATGCCAAGTTGAAGGGTCTGAACGGGAGTGTGTGGAAGGTTTGGGGAGAAGGGCTGGCAAACCGATGGCAGGATCCACGCAAGACAGGTGGGACGATGCTGGAGTCCAGCAAAGAAGGAAGGCAAGCAATAAACCTGGAGGCAATTTGTGGATGAGTCTGCATGGGGGAAGAAGCAGAAGGACTGGCCCGAGGGGGGCATCGGCCTCTCCAAGTCTCCCACTTCCTTGGGAAGGGACAGAGAATCTGAGCAGGCCCACTTCTGAGCCCGTCAGAGAGTCGGGCTGGGACACCCCTGGGGGTGTTTGGCTCTGGGATTTCGTTGTGTGTTTACTAACCGCTCTCCTGCCTCTGGCTGCAGGGGTGAGCTTGCGAAAAGTCTAACCTGCAGCTGTCTTGGCCTCGCTGTGTCTGTCTCACCACTGTGTCTGTCTCACCGTTGCTGGAGGAGCCCAGTGGGTTACCTGGCCTCCCCTCCCTCTGCTGGGTCTCAGCTCCCTGCCGCCTGCCCTGCAGGACCTGGGGCCACTTGGACCCCAGTGGAGGCTTGTCCCAGCCTCAGCCTCCGTGCAGCCCCTTCATGCCACATCTGTGTGTTCCCTGCCACCACCCTTCTGTACTGTGCCTCAAAGAGGCCCCAGACTCACCCCACATTTCCACTGATTTTCTTTCCAAGCAAGTTCCCATCTGTTATCCAATTTAATGCTCCTCCAACCTTGTGAGATCATCGGCTGAGCCATAAGCCCCTGAATCCAGGTCCCACAGCTGGTTGCAAAGCTGGAGCTGAGGCAGGGCTCCTCCTGGTTAAGTGCCATATTGGAAAAAGGCCTGAGTGACAGGACTCTGGATTCCAGTTCTGGCTCTGACATCATTCCCTGTGTGACTCTGAATAAGCTCTTGCTCTCCTGTGCAGAAAGGAGTGGGTGGACGAGGTAATACCGTCTTCCCACCTCTGAAAGCCTTGGAAAGATGGAGCCGAATCCTTTATTCAGCAAACATGCCTTGTCGCTTCCAGTGACGCCAGCCTGTGCTGGAACTGGAACCACTGTAGCAGGCCTGCCTTCTGGGTAGGGGTAACCCTAGCGAAAGGCCTGGTCCACACATGAAAGGGCTGGCCACAGTCAAAGGAGTAGTGTACAAAAGGCCTCTGAAGGCCGGGCACAGTGGCTCACACCTGTAATCCCAGCACTTTGGGAGGCCAAGGTGGGCAGATCACAAGGTCAAGAGATCAAGACCATCCTGGCCAACATGGTGAAACCTCATCTCTACTTAAAATATAAACAATTAGCTGAGTGTGGTGGCTGGGCCTGCAATCCCAGCTACTCAGGAGGCTGAGGCAGGAGAATCGCTTGAACCCAGGAGGTGGAGGTTGCAGTGAGCCAAGATCTGCACCACTGCACTCCAGCCTGGGGACACAGCGAGACTCCGTCTCAAAAACAAAAAAACCAAAAGACCTCTGAAAATCATCACAGAGACTGCCAAGCCCCTATCATGGCCTCTTTCTGTCCCCCCCAATTCTCTCACACCCACCCTGTCCCCAACCTCTCTTTCACCCCCACCCCCACCAACCACTCTCCACCCCCAGCCTGGACGTGCTTCTGCTTACATGGTGCCATTACTATTGGCCAGAAACTCACTTAATCCTCCCTACAGCCACCCTATGCCACGGACATTATTATCCTCATTTTACAGACGAGGAACCAAGGCCTAGAGAAGCTAAGTGACTCATTCAGGTGTTCCCAGTAGGAAGTGGCAGTGCGGGGATGTGGTCCCAGAGCGCAGGGTCCCAGTGCCTGAGGTCAAATCTGAACTCTCCTGCTCACCAACTGTGGCCTTGAGTGTGGCCTTGAGCAGAGGCCCTCTCACCCTCTCTCAGTTTTAGCTTCCTTCCTTGTAGAACAGATCTCCCCATTTCTACCTTTGGGGAGGCTGTGAACAGACCTTTGTCTGTCACCATCTGTGTGCTCTCAGCAAATCACTCACCCTCTCTGAACTTAGAGGCTTTGTCTAGAAATGGGGAAAGCAGCACCCGCTTCACAGGATTGGTGTGGGGATTACAAGAGAGTATTGAGAAAGAGCTGGCGCTCAGTAACCCCGAATTTCTCTGAAGCTGCCTAATTGTAAAGCGAATCGGGCCCTGTGGTTGGACAGGCAGGTTGCTTCTGATTATCCACCATATTGTAAATATGGCTGCAGGGAACATCTTTTTGGCTCTCTTGGATTCGTTCCTGTGGATAAAGTCCTGGGGATTGATTGCGACCCAGGTCAAAGGTCATGGACACTTACTCAAGTTGGCAGCTTTTTGTTATGAGCAGGATTCCGGAGTCGTATAGTCCTGCGGGTGAATCCCCACTGGCCTATTTCCTAGTCACTAGCCTTGGGCAAGTGACTCCACTTTGCTAAGCCTCCGGTTTCTTATCTGTAATAATATTACCTGTTTTAAGGGATTGTTGCCTGACATGAAGTACTATAAACCCTACCTTTTATTACAGTCCTGACTTGCTCTGATCACCCGTCCTTAGTTAATCAATAGGGAAGCCGAGGTCGAGTGAGGGGAGTAGTCTCCTACCAAGGTCACGGTCTGTGTGCAGCTGGTAGCCCAGATCTATCTGGGGCTGGTTGCAGCATCTTCTTTGCAGACCCTGTCAGACTCAAGCCAGGGCTGGAATTGAAATGGTACAGAGGTTATGGTGGCCCAAGGCCTCATCCAGGTAGCAGAGGGAAAGTTCCAAATTGCTCTCCGTGTCCTAACCAATGCCTGGGTGAGCCCCACTGTTTTCTTTCTCACCTCGATGCTTTTGCATCTGTTGTTTCTGCTAGAATGTTCTCCCTGACCAACCCACTTTAAACTGCATGACCTTCTTACCCACTGGACTATGATGGGGCCCTGCCTTCATCTCTGTCTGTTGATTGAATAGAATGAACTTGGGGAATTTCAGAGCTGGTCTGGATCAGTTTCATGTTTTCTAATGGAGAAGTGGACGCCTTGCCCAAGGACGCATGGTCTATCCACGAATCCATTTCTTGTGTGCTTACTAAGTATTTGGGGTGGGTGCAGTGCACAGTCAGGAAGGGTCAAGGTATGGCAGAAGGAACACGTGTCTGGGGATCAAAATACTTCAAGTTTACTCTCTGTCGTTCCTTCGCTGGGACCTCGTGCTTGCTTTGGCTCCTACCTGGGCCTCGGTTCTCCCACCTCTAAAATGGAGGTGATAAGCTCACCCACCTCTTGAGGCTGGTGTGAGTAGGAGTTGGAGATGCTGTGCCAATGTTACACCCAAGTGTCATGTGGCAATGGCCCCAGCTGAGAGGGGGGCTCCCAGGACAAAGACAGCAGGGTCAGGCCTGGAGTCAGGCAGGCCTGGGACCAAAGCCCGGATCCTTCACTTATAGCTGTGTGACCTTGACTGAGTCACTTCCCTCCTCTGAGCTCAGTTCCTCCTCTGTGAAGTCACCTCCTCAAAGAGGCCTTCCCTGGTCCACCTCCCGCCCTTCATTTCTTCCATACCTCTGACCACAGCCACAGTTCTCTTGTTTGTTCCTTTTTTTTGTCTGTCTCTTCTCTCCAGAATATGCATTCCAGGAGAGCAGGGATATTTCTTTTGTTCCCCGACGTATCCCCAGGATCTGGCGCAGGACTGGCAGGTAATAGGCACTCAATGATATTTGTTGAGTGAGTGAATGGATGAATATGTGAATGCATGGGAGTTAGTACTTCCAACCTCCCAAGGGTGTTTAGAGAGGAAGGGCGAGATGCGTAAGGTGCCCGGCCCAACACGTAACAGGCTCGCTCAGTGAGGATGGAACTGCTGTTACCATCCTGAGGCAAAACTTCACAGCTGCCTCCCAGGAAACTGGGCCCAAGGTGCGGGGTGGGAGAGCACAGCAGCTCCCACAGTGTAGCTTCCATTTCCTGGCTGGGGCTGAGCCCTCTAATTGCTCCCATCTCCTTGGCAGCCTCAGCAGCTGTCTAATGAGTTTGCACCCGGCTGGCTCCTGGGCTTGGCCGCACAGCCCAGGCCTGCCTGCCCAACTGCAGGGAGACAAAGGCCCTCTGTCCCTGGGATCTGCTTCCTGCCCGCCCACTGTGTCCCTGACAAACCGAGGTCCCCAGCTGCCAAGCTCTGCTTCTGCAGTGAAGGAGCCCAAGATTCCCATGTGGGCCAGGGGCACAGAGCAGTGAAAAGGGCATTTATCCTGGAGGCTGGAGCCCTGGGTCCACATCCCTGCTCTTCTCCAGCTGAGAGGTGCTAGGGGAGGCCGTGGGATGTCATGCCCAAGAGCCTGACCGACAGGGTTGGAATCACGCCTCCACCACCTCTAGCTGTGTGACCTTGGGCAAGTCCCAGACTATTCTAATCCTCAGTTTCCTCATCCATCAAGCAGGGGTAGATTATAGGAGCTCACGGGTGTACAGCTCTCAGCATAGCTCTTGGCACATGGAAGAGCCACTATAATTATTGGGGACCCCGTTTGATCCAGGGTTCTTGGACTGCTCATCTATCAAATGAGAGTTGCTCAACCTTGGCGCTATTGACATTGGGACTGGATGAGTCTGTTGTAGGGGCTGTCCTGTGCATTCTAGGATGTTTAGTAGCATCCCTGGCCTCAGCCGACCCAGTTTCAAGGTTTCTGTTACACTCTGAAATTCCCTGGTTTGCTTTAGAAACCCCAGATTCTTCTCCATGATCTGAATCATTGCAAAATAACTTGTAAATATTCCTTCCCTGTAAAATAATCTCCCTAGTCTAGGGTCCCCAAATGCCTCCGGCTGCTCACAGTGAGCACTGGACCTGGAGGATGATGACGGTGTCTTCAATGATGCAAGAGCTATAGCAGGACCCAACCCTGAGCATCCTGGAACCTCCCTGAAATGCTCCCCATGACACTTCTTTGGAGCCTCCCATCTTCCTCCTGGAATACACATGGCCACCAGCCCGTTGTCTTTGTGCGCCACTCTGCTCTACATCCTGCTGCAGTCCCCATCTCAGACTCTGCCAACAGGACCCCTGTGCCCAGCATTCACTGCTTGTCCCCATCTCCCTAAACATCCTTTCCCACCACCCCATCTCCTGCAGTTGCTGAGCTCTCTTTGCACCTTTCATCCGCTGTGCCTTTGCCAATGCTGTCCCTTCTGCCCGTAGAGCCTTCTCTCCACCCCTCTCCTCCCTCCAGGTCTAGCTCTGAGGTTGTCTCTTCCTGAGGTTCTCCCAGATTCCTACATCAGAGCAGCTCTGCCTGCCCTGGGCACCGGAGCCAACCCTGAGCTCACCACTCCGCTGGAACACATGTCTGCCCAGCGTGGCATCCAGTTTATTTATGAGGCTGTCTGTCTGCCCCCAGTCTCAGGAGCCCCAGGGCAGGGCCCTGTCTGATTCATTGCCAGGCACAGGGTCTGGCCGGCATCAGGGAGCGTGTGTTGAGCAGTACCGGTGAGAGCTGTCTCTGGGAGGAGGCATCGCGGGGCTGGCTGGCATGGAGCACAGGCCCAGGGCTGCGGGGTGGCGGGGCCAGGCCAATGCCAGTGCTGCTGGAGAAGGCTGAGGGTCCTCCTTCCCAGGCTCCCTCACCATGCCCTCCCTCCTCCTTCCCTCAGTCACTGACTCATTCACTCCGCAACTTCTCTCGCTCATTCATGCATCTGTGTGCTCCTTCACAGACTCATTCACTAACAGGGGAGCTCATCCATTCATTCACTTTTACATTTGTTCATTCATTCATTCATTCATTCATTTCTTCACTTACTCCTCTATTCATCCAACAAACTTTCCTGAGTTCTGATATTACATCCCATCCTGCCCTCTATAGAAGCCCTGGAGACCCAGCGCTAAAGACCTTTTCTTCCAGAGTGGTGGTGATGGGGGGTACAGACGTATAAATGAACAACTGCAGTCAGAGTGAGAGGGACTATGATTGAGGAATACGTGATGTGACAGCAGAGGAATCTACACAGGCTTCATGGAGGAGGTGGCATTGCATAGGGCCTTGGAGATTAAGAAGTCCCAAGCAAGGCCTGGAGAGGCTGGGCTCTGAGCTCCGGGATGGGGAGGAGGTGGTTTCTAGAAGACTTAGGGACTGCTTGGCTGGGTGCCTGGGAAGAGAGAGGGAGTGACGAGAGCTGTGTTTAGCCCTCATCCTCCATCCAGAAATACCGAGTGCACAAATACATATTCAGTGCCTGCTGTGTGCCCGAGAGACTGGGGACACAAGAACAACACGGACAAAGCCCTGCCTTCAAAGAGCTTACATTTGAGTGTGGGGAGGCAGAAAACTGAGATAACTAATAAAGTATGTAATGTCAGATGGTGCTAAGTGCTTAAGAGCCAGAGAGGAGGGGATGGCTTGTTTAAGTAGCTCGTTCGTGGAGGGCCTCCTGACAAGGCAATGCTTATGAGCAATGCAGTGTCTGGTGAGGGTGTGCAAGGAGTTTCCTGCTGGGAATGGCTCCTGCTTGCCAATTCAGTATCATACCAGCAGCCGGCATTGGGCTGAGCAGGGAGCAGCTGTGCAAGCCACGTCAGTCCTGGCTGTGTTTTCCTCCGGGTCTCTGTCTGCTCAGTCCGCTGGGCTGAGTCTTCATCTCCGAACCCTCATGCTCAGCACAGGGCCCGGCATGTCCTGGCCCCTGAGGACCAGGAAGCAACACAGGGGTCGAGATGGGACTGTAGCCCCTGAGCAGTTGCTGCCCATCCAGGCAGGTGTCAGGGTTGGATGGGGAGGCTCAGGGGGTCCAGAGGGTTCTGGGTGCCCTGGGGGATGGGGCATCTTGTAGTAGGAGTCCAGCCCTTCACCGGGGAGGGGGAGCATGGGGGAAACAGGGTAAAATAGTCAGCCCTGCTTTTCAGGCCTGGCCTTCCAGACCCATCCCTGCTCCCAGAGAGAGCAGAAGGGGCAGCCCTGAGGGCCCCCATTCCAGTCTCTCTGAAAGCGGATGTTCTGGAAGTGGGGCCTTTGAAGTACCCTCTGAGGATCACACTGAGGCTTTTTCTGCTCCTGGAACCAGTGGCTCTGGAGAGGGACAGAGTCCAGGGACCAAGCCTGGAACTAGGCCCGGGGAGGAAAGGGAGCTCGGCAGGGGTGAGCAGGTCCTGTGGAGTCCCTCTCTCCCTAGCCCTTAACGTCTTTCTTCCTCCCCGTCCCCAGCTCTGAGCCCAGCTTCTCCAGCTCTTCCCTGTGCGTGTGGGTCTGCCCTGGGCTTTCTCTTGGTTAGTGGCTGAGGCTCCTTCCACCCACTCTGGGGCTCCTGGGCTCACCTAGCCTGGGGGACTGTCAGAGACAGTCCTGCCTGCACTGCTTAGGACTAATCTGAGAATAGAATCCTGAAGCCATGGCCTTAGCGAGAGATGGGGACCCTGGGGCACAGCAGAATGCACAGGGGCTCTGGGGTCTGGGGTGTGACCTCTGGTCCCCAGTGCCTGCAGACCCCTCCAGAGATGCTAAGGGGCCTCAGCTCTGACCAAGGAGAGCACAGGGCACTGGAGGGGGTAGCACCTCTCCTGCAGGAGGAGTGTGAGCAGAGGTTGGAAATTTGTGAGGACACTCAGACTTCAGATGGGTGGGGTGCCTTCTGCCCCAGACTCCGGGACGGGAGAGGAGGAGGATCCAGGCCTTGGTCCCTAGAGCCACAGCTCTGCCTTAGCCCCCAGGAAACAACACTGAAGTCCTACAAATCCCCATGTGGCAAAGCTTTTGTTGAGGCTTTCCTGTGGCAGAGAACATTTACTCTTCTGGACCAGCTAGGATCAGGCCATTGTAAATGGTTGCAAATCTATGTCTACATTTTAAAGAAGTATTGTTGCTTCTTGAGTCATTTCTTTGTCTTGTAGCTAGACTTCCTGCAGAGCAAACGCTAAGGAACTCAGGATGTCTTGGATTACTTTTTAATCCTTAGGATTTTAAATTACAAATGTAATTAAAACTTACACTAAACATTCAAACATTTCAGTCATACACAACCTAGAAGGGGAAATCTCTACCCCTGCTCCCCCACAAATTCTCTTCCCCAGAGATGACCACTGTTAACAGCTTAGAAGTTTCCCCAGATTTCTGTCTGAATATTAGTGTTATGTGGATAATTGCTCTGACATAGCAATGCACATTTCCTCCCATAGTTCTTGTATGAGATTTTCCTCCTGTTCAGCCAGAAGCATCCATTTGCTTCAGAGAGGATTAAAATAGATAGACAGTGATATAAAGAGGACTAAAGAACAAGGCTTAGTTAAAAATAGGATTCAAAAGAGAATCTCGAAGTCCATATGAGACAAAAGTCTTGAAAGCTGGCTTTGTTGATTAACATTTTGTTTAGGACGCGTTGGCTGCAGGCAACAGTAAGTACAACACAAACTTGATAAACAATGAGATACCTTGACTCAGGTCCCCAGACTCCAGAGACAGACTGGGCTTCAGAGCTGGCTTCATCCAGTGACGCTGGCCCATCTCTCTAAAGTTCCCTTGGTGTACCTTGCTCTGTCTAATGGCTTAATCTGTGGGATGGCATCCCTCAGAATTACCACGTGGCTGCACAATACAATGATTCTGAGGAAGGGGGAGCATGTCTGTTCTTAAGAGCAAGAAAACGCTTTCCCCCAGGCTCCCAGCAACTCTCCCCTTGCATCATGGCTAGGGTCACATGCTCATTCCTGGGGCCAAGAGTGTGCCCTGCATTAGGGCTTAGGCCTGAGTTTCTGGACCAATCACCATGGCAGATGCAGTGGGATTTCATGGCACCAGTTAGAGCTACCCTGGAACTGAAGTTGGGGTCAGCTTTCCCTGAAGCTCATTGGTGATGTGAGGATGGGCTGGATTCCAGATTAAAAACTGGGGCATATTCAAGAAGAAGGAGAGGGAAATCAAAGAAGGTAGAGAATCAACATCATCTACTGTAAGAGAGAGAAAACAGATTTCTCTGTTCCCAAAGCTTCCCTGTAGATATTCACAGCAAATCTTGGAGGACAGGACTTGGAATTTTACCCTAAGCCACAGGTAGAGAGAATTTAGGATGTGATGTAAGAGAAGTCCCTACCAGCTCAAGAGGAAGTAGGGAGTCCTTCCACTTCTCAGAGGAGCCACCAAGGAGTTGGAAAAACAGATACAGATGAGGTAAAAGTGATGTAAAGCAGCTGCCTGAAGACCCAGTGCCCCATCCTTGCCTCTGAGCCCCAGTTAGGGGAGGGATTGTGGGAAGATAGCCCAGATGGAGGCTTCTGCCCATTTCTACAACTTAGAACTCCGTAGGATGCTGTCTGGAAGGATGCTTGGCTCATGCCCACAAGAGACTAGAAAGGGCAGCGTGGGGTGTGTAGCCATTTCCTGAGGGCTGCCGTGATGAATGACCAAGACTTGGTGGTCTGAGACCCAGGCGTCGGCAGGGCTGTGCTCTCTTCGAAGGCTCTGGAGGACAGTCTGTTCCCTGCCTCTTCCAGCTCCCCTGGCTGTCCTGCGGCTGCATCATGACTCCAGTCTCTGCTGCCATCTTCGCATGGCCTTCTCCTCTATCTCTGAGTCGTCACCTCCTCTGTGCCAAGTCTCCCTCTGACTTTCTCTTCTAAGGGCACTTTTCATTGGATTTAGGGCTCACTTGGATAATCCAAAATGAGTTCCTCTTGAGAGCCTTCATTACATGGGCAGAGATCCTTTTTCCAAATCACATTCACCAGTTCTGGGAGTTAGGATGTGAACATATCTTTTTGTGGCCAACATTCAACCTCCTGTAGGGTATTTAGGCAGAGAGAAGACCACAGATAGTGCCCCTAGACTAGCTTGTCTCCTGTGTGGTGTGGGAGGGATACCCCGAGGTCCAGTGTCTTGACAATGGGAGGACACAGAAGGCCACTGAGAGCTCTGGTGGGCTGCTTGTCTGTCAGGACCCTGGCGGGCGCACAATGACCCTGAAGTCCCAGCCAGATCACAAAGGATTTGCCCTTGTGGATGCTGATCAGGCCAGCTGTGCTGGAGCTCTCACTAGTCAGAACAGACCCCAGGTTCCACTTGCTGCACTGGTAACAGCAGCTAGGACAGCAACCAACAGGATGAGATGCTCCAACAGGAGGGTGACTTGAGGCCTGGAGGCCCTTGCCCTGATGCCATGAGAACACTGAAGTTTCCAGCTTACAGACCCCATCTTAGGAGCGGGACTCCTTGTGAGGGGGAAGCAGCTGTGATGGGAACTGAAGTTTACATCAACTGAATTCCGCAAAGAGAATGAGTTATCTTTCATAGATTAGTTATTTAAAAAAATTTTTTTTGAGACTGGGTTTTGCTCTAGCGCCCAGGCTGAAGTGCAGTGGTGTGACCTCGGCTCACTACAGCCTCAAGCTCCCGGGCTCAAGCGATCCTCCAGCCTCAGGCCCCTGAGTAGCTGGGACTATGGATCCAATGCATGCCACTATGCCTGGCTAAACTGCTTTTTTTTTTTTTTCGGATGGAGTCTCGCTCTGTCGCTAGGCTGGAGTGCAGTGGCGTGGATCTCGGCTCACTGCAACCTCTGCTTCCTGGTTCAAGCAATTCTTCTGCTTCAGCCTCCCAAGTAGCTGGGACTACAGGCATGCGCCACCACATCTAGCTAATTTTTGTGTTTTTAGTAGAGATGGGGTTTCACCATGTTGGTCAGGATGGTCTCTATCTCTTGACCTCGTGATCCGCCTGCCTTGGCCTTACAGAGTGCTGGGATTACAGACATTAGCCACCATACCCAGCCTTGTTTTTCCATATTTTGTAGAGACAGGTCTTGCTGTGTTGCCCAGGTTCGTCTTGGAGCTCCACTCCAAGGTGGAGCTCAAGCAATCCACCTGCCTCAGCCTCCCAAAGTGCTGGGATTGCAAAGGTGAGCCACGGTGCCCAGCCTTCATGGGTAAGTTATTTTTTTTCCCTTTTCTTCCAAATATACAAATAGTAAGTCTTCTGCAAATAATAGGGCCTCCAGGTTTTACTTGCAAAAAGAGGCCCATGCTATACACATCATTCTGCAAACTGAATACACTTCATACATTACAGACATATTTCTATGACAGCATATTGCTACTTTGTTTTTTAAAATCCACGTACTATAATTTGTTTAACCAGACCCTTATTATTGTTATTTTTTTAGAAGTGGGGTCTCACTCTCTTGCCCAGGCTGGAGTGCAGTGGCACAATCATAGTTTACTGCAACCTAGGACTCCTGGACTCAAGCAATCCTTCCACCTCAGCCTCCTGCATAGCTAGGACTACCGGTGTGCACCTCCATGCTCAACTAATTAAAATAAGCTTTTTTTTTTTATTCATAGAGACAGGGTCTCACTATGTTGCCCAGGTAGTCTCCAACTCCTGGGCTTAAGCCATCCTTCTGCCTCATCTTCCCAAAGTGCTGAGATTACAGGCATGAGCTGTCACATCTAGCCAACCAAACCTTTATTTGATGAACATTCAGGTTATTTGTTGAATTTAATTGACTTAACAAGTGAATCAGTTAAACAATGTGCAACAATGCCTATTTATGCTGAGGTTGCAAAAATGAAATATTTCTTTCCCTCTCTTCTAAATCTATATATCTCTGACTCCACATTTCAGCCAGTGAAAAAGTAATTAAATGACCCCAGAATTGTTGGACAGAAAAATGCATCACAGCCCTCTCCACCTTCCAAAACACTCCAGAAAGTGAGGTTGAGGGTAGCTTGCCAAGACGTGGCCCTTCTGGTGTGAGTGACATTCTGGACTCTTGAATATAAACTGCTGGCAGCGTTAGCTCACTTTGCATTAGCCAATTGTCACTTCTCAAAGAAGGGCAGCAGGATGTGGATCTTTGCCTCATTACAACATTCCAGTTGCAGTGGCCCTTTTAAAAGGAATTCCCTGCAATCTTGTATATCTCTGGGATATGAAGGTGCAGACAGGGCTTGGCTGTGTTCTCACCTACTGTTTCAATCAGCACCCTTTAGACTGCAAGTGACAGAAACTCTGATCAAACATAAACAGAGCAGGATATACACTGGCTTATGTAAACAAGAAGTCCAAGGACTTTCAGTCATGGCTGCATCTGGGTATTTAATTGATGTCATTACAACTCTTTCTTTCCATCTCTCATTTGTGCCTGCCTGTTTTTGACTTTTTTTTTTTTTCTGGGCAGATTTTCTTCTTGTAATGTATGATGTCCACCAGCTGCTACAAACTCATCCTTACAGCTCACAATCTCAAGAGAAAAATTTCTAGAGGGCACTAGAAAAAGTCCCAGGGAAGACTCCTATTGGCCTGGCTTGGGCCATGTGTTTATCCTTGAGCCAATAACTGTGCCGAGGGGATGGGTGCTCCAATGGCCAGGCATGGCTCCCCTGCCTGGCTGTGTGGGAAGGCTGCTGCACTGAGCCACATACATGAACAGAGTAGGATTTTTGTTTGTTTGTTTGTTTTCGTTTTTGTTTTTTTAGGCAGGGTCTCACTCTGTCACCCATGCTGGAGTGCAGTGGTGGGATCACAGCTCACTGCAGCCTCAATCTCCAGGGCTCAGGGGATTCTTCTGCCTCAACCTCCCAAGTAGCTGGGACCACAGGCCTGTACCACCATGCCCAGCTATTTTATTTTTTATTTGTAGAGATGGGGGTATCCCTGTGTTGCCCAGGCTGGTCTCGAGCTCCTGGATTCAAGTAATCCTTCTGCCTTGGCCTCCCAAAGTGTTGGGATTACAGGCATGAGCCACCACAACTGACCCAGAGCAGGATTAATGGGGGAGGGAGACATGGCTTGTCAAAGAAACCAGGTGACCACTGTGCCCATCCTCCATCAGGTTCCATCAGGACCACACCTCTGTTTATGGAGAAGATGCTTGTTGTTTGGATATAGAGTTGGATATGGCTTGGCTCCAAACCCAAAGCTATCCAGAGTAGTTGGACCCTGCTCAGACCTGTCTTAAGTTCCCACTTCCCAATCTCCCTCAGGCCAAAACAGTGGTGGTAGTGGGGGTGAAGGTGGCCCCTCCAAGCCCACACTCCTGAGTCCAGCTGTTCCTCCACCCTCAGCCTTCCCTGTGCAGTCTCTGCAGATAGCACCAACAGAGGTAACTTCCTAACCTGCTAGAAGACCCCAGAGGAGAAGCACAGTCTGAATTCAGGAGGCTGAGGTTGGACACCAAGTGGCTGCTTTTTGGTGTTTTAGAATACCCTCTACCTTGGCTCAGTCCTTTATACAAGCCCAACCCTTGAGGTCAGCCCCTGACCCCCCTGACATCTAGGCTGTAGTCTGGCCTCTGAGGGAGACAGGAGCATCTGCCACCATTTGCCCTCGGGCCTGGGCAGGGGCCTAGTTTGGGTCATCTGCTGGGGAGATATCTGTGTCTCCTGGGTGCAGAAGACCTTCTTGGACTTGGGGGTGCTTGCTGTATCAGGAGCTGAAGTGGGGACAGTCAGAGGCAGGGGAGCAGGAGGGTTTCCCGGGAAGACAACATTCTGGGATGGTCTTAGGGATAGGCCAGCTTGGGCTTCTGAGCAGCTAGGTACATAGATGGGGAACCCTCTCCAGAGCCTATCAAGAGACCCCCTCCCCATCTGATCTTCACGATGGGGCTCTGCTGACTCCCACCTGATCTCCAATCTTTCCCCTTCCCTACGTAGCTGCAGGCCGGACACAGTGCTTCCTCCATCCGGGCCTTTGTCATGCTCTTCCCCTGCTGCAGTGCTGTCAGCTGCCTGGCCCATCAATATTCACTCTTCAAAGTCTAGCTCCGCTGGATAAGCCACTTCATGACAGTCAGAATCTGATGTTGAATAGTGAAGACACCGTAGCACTGTGCTCCTTCCAACTGCCAGGACCTGCAGCGCTGGGCCCGAGGGTGTCTGGGGAGGCTGTACTGTGGCAAGGGCCTAGGAGTTAACACCTCTCTCCCCAGACCATGCACAGATACCTTGAAACTGACCTCAATCCATGAGCAACAGGAACTGGTGCATGATAATCCAGCTCCCATAATCATGGGTCGGAGAGCTCTAAGGTGTGTGGTTTGCAGTTTCCCAGAGGCTCCCTGTGGGATTAAGCTCCAGATGGCCAAGGTGACCACTTGCTTGTTAACACACTGGCCTCCTCCTTTTCCTTGTTTCACTTCCTCATTTCCCTCTAGGTTTCCCTAGGATCACCAGCTGTCATGGACTGATTTATGTCTCTCCAAATTCATATGTTGAAGCCTTAACCTCCCATGCGATTGTGTTTGGAGATAATTACTTTAGGGAAGCAATGAAAGTTAAATGAGATCATAAGTGGGAGCTTAATCCAATGGGACTGGGGTCCCTACAAGAAGAGGAAGACACTAGAGCTCTCTGCCTCCACACGCAGAGAAAAGAGGCTGTATGAGGACACAAGAGAAGGTAACAGCTGTCTACAAACCAAGAAGAGAAGCCTCTCCAGAAAATGAACCCCGCTGGAACTTGATCTTGGACTTTCCAGCCTCCAGAACTGGGAGAAAATAAAGTTCTGTGTGTAAGACCCCCAGTCCGTGGTATTTTGTTATGGCAGCCCTAGCAGACTAATAACACTTGCCCATTAAACTACTCGTTCTCCGATTGTTGTCTCAGGGTCTGCTCCTAGGGAACCTGCACTAAGACAGATGCTCTGCTTTTTTAGGCCCCAGGGAAATGCAAATGAAAACCACACGTGATGCCATGTCACATGTACTAGGATAACCGGAAGGAAATCTGACCACATCGGATGCTGGTGAACTTGGGAAGCTGTCATGTACAGCTGATGGAGGTATGAGTCGGCAAACCACTTTGGAAAACTGTTTGTCAGTATGAAATAAAGCTAAAGCTACGTAAACTCTATGACCTAGCAACTTCCCTAATAGGTATACCTCAGCAGAAATACATACAGATGTTCACCAAACAACAGGTACAAAAATATTCAAAGTAGCACTCTTTGGGGTAACTCCAAATTAGAAGCGGCCCAACTTCCATCAGCAGAATAGATCAACAAATTGTGGTATAGTCACACGATGAAATACTATATAACAATGAAAAAGGAGAAACTTCTGCTACCTGCTAGGACACAGATTAATCTCAGAAATACAGTGTTATGCAAAAGAAGCCAGATGCAAATGAGTGCACACCGGAAGACTCAATTTATGTAAAGTGCAAAAGCGTAAGATTCATACAAAAGAGGGTACAAAACATTAACGTACAGCCCAGTGAAATTTCACAGGCTGAAAACACCCACGTAGCTTGCATCTAGGACAAGAAACAGGGTATAGTTACAACTCCAGAAGGCCCTCCTGCCCTCCTTTCCTGTCACTGACTCCTCAGGGACATCACTGTCCTGACTTCTAACACCGTAGATTAGTTTTGCCTGTATTAAAATTGTATAGAAGGGGAATAGTATGGTATGTGCTATTTCGTTTTCTACTTCTCATTTGAGAGATCATCCACATGGTATTCTGCAGTTGTAGTTTAATTTATTTCGTCATTCTACTATTGTTGGGCTTTTGAGTCATTTCCATTTGGGCTACCATAAATCATGCTACTATGAACATTCTAGTACACATTGTTTTGGTGAACATGTCTAGGCATTTCTTTTCAGTATATATCTATAAGTGAAATAGCTGGTCCACTGTTGGCTTTGATTTCATTTCTCACCTACCCTTCTTTCCATCCCCACCCTTTTTGCTTTCCTGGTCCCCACTTAGGGGAATCAAGGAGGTCTCTGATTCCCCTTCCAGGTTGAAGTCAGAGGGCCTCAGTTTCCCCCTCTGGCTAAGGCATGCCTGCTTACTCCAGGTGCTGTGAGGCTCCAGGACCTTCCTGAGGTAGCAGGATCAGCTTGTAGTCTCTTTGACGTCGTGGTCCAGTTCCTGACATACCTGAGGCCAAAGGTGTCCCAGAGCAGGGCTGATAACGGCAGGTGCAGCCCCAGCTGCTCCATGGGCTAGGTGCAGGGAGAAGGGCAGGGGGTGAGCCTCGGGTCAGGGCCAGGCCAGGCAGGGGAAAGGCTGGAATGGACAGGCCTTGAGCCAGGCTAGGTGGTGGCTGGGGCTGAGAGGCCCAGGGTTTCCTGGGTGGGAGCTGGATGGGTCTGGGAACTCTGTATCTATCCAAGCACAGCCTGGCTTCCTCAGTGCCTGCCTGCTCTTCTCTGGGCCTTCTTCTGTCAGTTGGGAATCAGAGTTGCTTCCTTGCCTGAGTGAGGATTAAAGGAGATTGTAGATGCCTACTTGGGGTTAGCAAGGCACTGCCTGTCCGGTTCACCACCAAGGAAGCTGAAGCTCAGAGAGGTTAAGGGGCTCCTCTGAGTTACACAGAATTTGAACCCAAGTCCATCTGCCTGTGGTCTAAAGACTGCAGTCTTCTAACTTCCTGAGGCTGCCTTGGGGCTCACGTAGTGTGATTTGTCTAGTGACATAGTCTAAGGAAAGTCAACTCCCAAAGTCAAGCTGTGTCTTTCCCAATGCTCGAGTTTCCACCATGAAAGCTTCATTCCTCTGGGTTAATGAATGCCCTCTTCCAAAAGCAAATAGGGATGAGGGGCAAGATCTCTCATCCAAGTACCAACCAGGCTGGACCCTGCTTAGCTTCCGAGAATGGATGAGATCAGGCATGTTCAGGGGGATATGGTGGTAGATGTGGGGTAAGATCTAATGTGGCATGTGCAGATGACTCTGGTGGAACTGAGGAAAGTGAGCTCTTGAAGAGGTGCTGAGATCACTTCATTCACTTTCTCATCCCAGCCTAGGCCCTGTACCCAGAGAAGGGCACTGAGTTGCTCATACTCACATCCAAGGTCTTACCCCAGGCAGTCTCCCTGCACTCCCTGGAGGGACCCAGGCCAAAGGGGGCTGAGCCAGAGAGGGCTTGCTGAAACCCGGGATTTTTCAGGTGGGGTCCACCCAGGACCTACAGGGCGTAGGTGCCTGGGGCGCCCTTCTGGAGAAAGGAGGGAGGCCTAGGTGCGGTCTCGAGCCTGAGATAAGCCCTGCCTCCCATTGGCTGCCTGGCTCATGCCCACAGCTCATGCCCATGCCCTCTCTCCCTTGCAGCACCACACCCCAAGCTGACTCTCTGCGCAGCCCGGGGCTGCAGCGGGGCTGGCCTCCCGCCTGCCAGCACTCCTCAGGATTGCGCCGGACCTCCACTGAGGTGCTTCAGACCCTAACCAAGTCCCATGTCCTCTCTGAGACGGGGCCCTTTTGGACCAAGGTTTTCTTGGCCGCTCAGGCACACATAGTCTCTGCACCTGCTGCTGCTCTGTATTGGGTTGGGGTCCCTGGAAACAGACCAGAACTAGGGTTTGAGGGCAAGGAGTTCATTTGAGAGGTGATTCCAGGAAGTCACGAGGGATGTGGGAAGTGAGACAGGGAAAGAAGCCAGTACAGGCAAGTTCATGAGCAGCTGGCAGGCAACTGGGGCCCTGCCCTCTTGGGACGTCTGGGTGACAGGAGACAGTGCAGAGCAAGGCTCAGAGCTGTCCATTCTGGGGAGGGAGGAAGCTGGGGCATTTATCCACCAACCCAGATCATTTATCCATCACCAAGGGCAGTTCTTGAGCCCACGAACTCTGGCCTCTGAGAGCTTTCAGCAGTCCCTAGGGCAGAATCACAGATACCTGCTTAGTGCCAAGGGGATGTGGGTGAGGCTCCGTAAACGAGAGGGAGGGCCTGAAGCAGAGAGAACCTGAAGAAGGCCTCGGAGAGCTTGAATCTCAGGCAGCTGCTGACTCATCTTCTCTGAGGGTCAGTTTCTAGAAAATGGGAGTGAAATACTGCTTTCCTGCAGGTGCCGGGTGAGAACCAAAAGCGATAAGGCCTGTAAACAGCCTGGGTGCTGCCTGCACGGGAGGAGGTTGATAAATGATACTCTGTCTGCCCTCCTCCGGGGCAAGGGCCAGGCTGACTCACCCGGTCTGGGAGCACCCAGTGACCTGCTGTTTGTACCAAACATTGCCGCCCACAGAGCCCTCACCCTCCCTTCTTTTCCCTCTTTATCTTTCATTTTAAAAAATCTAATAGTGACTGCTATCTAAGGCTTGCCAGGCTGGAGTGGGCTGTGGGGACCCAGGAGTGCCCTGAGCCTGTCCTTGCCCTCGAGAGTTCACAGTCCAGTTGGGAAGTTAGACGAGTATGTGGCCAGCTGGTGACATGGGCGTGGGCTTGACAGGTGAGTAGATGTGTGGTAGGGGCAAGGAGGCAGTGAAGGCAGGGGCGGGGTGGGTAGAGATGGTTCTGGGGACAGAGGGAGGTGAGCGGAGGAAGGTGGGCAGATGGTGGCACTTGTGGTTTGAGCCCCCGTGCAACAGAAATCCCAGATACTACAGGTGAGGCAGCAGCCAAGCCTGGCCCAGTTGCTACCAGAGCAGGGCTGGCCTGCGGCCTCCTGATTCCCAGCCAGGTTTGCCTGATACGTCCCTCTCCCACCCTCCCTTGAGCCACGGGAGGTGAGGTTGGAGCTGGGGGCTGGGCAGCCCAGGAAACTGAGGCCGGGCTTTCTGCCCTGGCTCCCCCCTCCTCTTCCCTGCCTAACCCCTGCATAAGCCTATCCAGCACGGTTCTCCCAGACGCCCTGGAGATTGGGGTGGGAAATCCTCCACTTTTATGCTTTTTATTCAAATGCCATCTGAATCTTGCTTCTATGATACAGAGATGTTTGTTTTTAAAATAAATAACAGTTATAATGACTTACTAATTACTAAAATATTTAATCTACATGTAAATAAAACAAGACTTCAGAATTTATACAGTGGTGTTGTTCCTCAGGGTGAGTAGAGGTCCAGGCCAGGGGCAGATGGGGGCCAGAGGAGCTGTCCTGTCTCACAGACCCTGAGGTGGCCTCTCGGTGGCGTCCCTCACTCACCTATGCAAATGCGTGCTTGTGTGTTGTGTGTATTCACATCTGCTGAGAGTCACGGGGCAGTATTGCCATACATAGTTAGGTCCACACATGTACTCAAGCACCTCTGGATCCAAGTGCTTGGGTGCACGCCCCAATGCACACCCCAATCTACACTTATATGTACGTCACGCATGTGCCCTTACACATACTCAGACACCCTCCCTGGTGTGTGTGTTCATGTCCCTCACGTGCACCCACACACTGGCAATCATAGCCTTGCATGCACATCCCACAGGTGCGCATGCATCCTCATCCATGCACACACATCTGTGCAGCCACAATCAGGCAAAGACGTGCACATTGATGACACTCACATGTACATGTCAATACGGACACTCATATACATACAACAGGAGCATACACATATGTGGGTTGTGCATGAGTACCCATCACATGAGACACAAACCCACATGCCTGTAGACATGCAAAAAGATCCCCAGCTGCACGTACAGGAACTCATTTTACACACAGGCCACTCCTATGTGCAAGTGTGCTCACACATGAATGGCTCGTATGTGCACACATACAATCTCATATTAGCCAGTTGGGACACCAGCTTGCAAAGTGGTAGGGAAGGAGCTTCAGATTTCAAGCCCTGAGGGGCAAGGGTGTACTCACTTCCTTTGCCCTTTCTGCCCCTCCCCTGCCCTCTTCTGCCACCTCCCAGGAGGAGCCCTCCTCCCACTCTGAGAGTAATTATTGTGTGTGGCATGTGAGGAGCCTTTAGAGTGACAAATTCTGCACCTACTCCCTAGAAGGAATGTCCCCAGTCTTGCAGCTGAGGTGGGAACTTGGAGCCCAGAGGGGACAGGGGCCTGCCTGGGTCTACACAGCAAGGCCTAGGCAGAGGCGAGACTGAATTCCAGCCTTCTGCAACAAGCCAGTTTGGACCACAGGCTGAGAGGCAACCAGGACATTCCATGCTCCCTGCCTTCAAAACCCCTGCAGGCTCAGATGCCTACAGTCCCCTCATTGCACATGCTTTCAGATGAAGATGTTGTCCCCAAAAGGCCCCTGTTAAAAGGCATGTTTATAATGAGAGGTGGGGTCAGCTGAGAAGGATGACAGGCCAGTCCCTCCTCCATGCTCAAGCTGCCCTGGAGGGAAGGGCTGAGAGATGGATGGGCTGAGCGCTAACAGCCATAGAGGGACAGGCCTGCAGCCAAGCAGATCCTAGATACCAGCGCTGGAAGACTAGAGGGATACTGGGATCCTCTGTACCCACTCAGGATGGAATGGACCCCACGCCCCTCACTCCCTTCAACCAGAATCCAATCAGGTTCATCTTTTACACATCAGATTCCATGTTAATAAATGCTTTCCTCCTTAGATCAACACATAAGAGATTGATAAAACCCAGTGCCGGAAAGGCTGAAAGGAAATGGACGTTTAGATCCAAGTGGCGATAGGAGTGCAAACGAGAGCCCCATTTTTGGCAGGATATTTAATATGTGGTGTCCTCTGACCCAGTGATTTACCTCTAACAATCTGTCCTTTCTGGACAAAGATGTATAAACAAGTGTTTACCGCAGCATGTTTGTAAAAACAGTAAATGAAGTCCATCCAAATGGCATCAGTAGGCAAATAGTTAAACAAACAACAGTTTGTGTGTGCTGTGGCCCACCATCAAGCTATTGAAACAAATGCTGAGATGCAGCCGTATGTACTGGGCCAGAACGAGTTCTGTGGTGTGAAGAAAGCAGGTCGCAGAAGCGTAAGATTTATGTTTCCATTTATTATTTTAAAACACCTCTAAAAAGTTAGATATAAAATACATATCTGAATCCATAGAGAAGGGCCACATGTTCCACTTTTGGGCTGACAAGGCAGGGAGACTTTCTTTCTTTTTTGCTGAGACTGAGTTTCACTCTCATTGCCCAGGTTGGAGTGCACTGGCGCAATCTGGGCTCACTGCAACCTCCGCCTCCTGAGTTCAAGCGATTCCCCGCCTCAGCCTCCTGAGTAGCTGGGACTACAGGCATGTGCCACCACGCCCGGCTAATTTTTTTTTTTTTGTATTTTTAGTTTCACTATGTTGGCCAGGCTGGTCTCGAACTCCTGACCTCGTGATCCGCCCATCTTGGCCTCCCAAAGTGCTGGGATTACAAGAGTGAGCCGCTGCGCCCAGCTGAGACTTTCTTTTTCACCCAGATATTCCTATATTCTTTGCATAATTTTAGCAGCAGCTTTTGTTCATATACTATATTGCTTTTATAATTAAATAGAAAGTATTAAGCTTTCTCATTCCATTATTTAATTGATGGAGGCCCAGAGGAGGCAGAGACCTGCCCAAGATCATGCTTTGGGTTGTGCTGACTAGGACTGCAGCTCAGACCTTGACCTCACCCAAAGATCTTCCTCTGCTGTCCGGTGGCAGGGCGTTGGGGCCCAGGAAGGAGCAGCCACTGCTTCCTAGGTAGGAATTGGTGAAGGGATGAGGTCTGGGATGCAGGTCAATGATGCTCAGTGGAGGGAGCAGGCCCACCTGGGTGTGAACGGATGTCTCCTTCCTAAGAGAATCACCTATGTGCTGAGACAGCAATTCTTTATCACTTGTCCTGACATCCTTGTCCTGGCTTAGGGTCCTGCCTGGCAGCCTCTGGCTCTGCCACTTGTAGAAATGCTGTGAAGGAGTGCCACACTTTGCTAAGTGCCAACCGAGTACCTCCTTTTGTGCTGACCTCCATACGCTGTGTTACTTTGACTGAGGAGGCAGTATGGTACAGTGGTTAAGGCCATAATCTCCAGAGCCAGACTCCTGGGGCAAATCTCACCACTGCTACTCACTAGCTAACTGACCTTGGTGAGTTACTTAACCTCTCCAGATCTCAGTCTTTTGTCTATAGGACACTAATAGAACCTCCTATAGGGTCATTGAGGTTTCAAGTAGAAAGAACCTAGATGTCTATTAATGGGTGAATGAATAAACTATGATCTAGTGCTAAAATGAAATATTATTCAGTCATAAAAAGGAATGGAGTACTGATACATGCTACAACATGGATAAACCTTGAAAGTGTTATGGTATGTGAGAGACAGGCACAAAAGGCCACATCTGGTATGATTTCATTTATACGAAATGTCCAGAATCGGCGAATTTATAGAGGTAGAAGTAGATTAGTGGTTGCCTAGGGCTTGGGAGTGGGGTAGTAAGAGTGACTGCTAAGGGGTAAGGGATTTCCTTTTGGGGTGGTGAAAATGTTCTGGAATGAGACAGTGGTGATCCTTGTATAACTTTGTGAATACAATAAATCCACACTTAATGTTGTTGATAGGTTCTTGGAAACGGTGACTTTAGTGGAAAAGAAATGTAGAATAGATCCTCAAATAACGTTCCCTTCAGTGGAGTTTTGTTGTTATATTGATGAGAAAAACGTTTCGCTTAACGTCACAGTTCCTAAGAACCTATCAACGATGTTAAGTGAGGATTCAAATCGACTGAATTGTGTGCCTTAAAAGGGTGAATGTTATAGTGTATAAATTATATCTCAATTTTAAAATGTAGCCAAACAATAAATAGGGAATAAATAGAAAAATTTATGTACAAGTGACCACACAGTGTTATTTTATTGGTGGTGTAGGGGAGGAAAAAAAATTATTTCCGATATCCTTTTATAGGCTGTGACTGTGGCTTGCAAATTAAACTGACAAAAGACTAAAGAACAGGAGAAAAGGCGTAGAAATTTTATTTGATGTTCCTACTTTAATTGTGATGTGCATGAAAACATTGATTGCATTCACAGAAAAGAAGTGAAGACCCTTTGTTAAAATAGTACATAAGCCCCCTACCATTTTAACAAAGGATGATACATTTGTGGAGAAATGACAAGATAAAGGAAAAGGACTTTGGGTTCCTAGGGGTGGCAAATTGTGGGAAGATAAATATGTGGGGAAATTAATGGAAGATCAGGGTGATTTCAGTAAGACTGGTTTGTGCAGACTCATCTTCTTGCTGACTTTTTATCTTCAGTGCTAACTGACTGTTGTTCTCTTCCTGGTATAAGAGAGGGAAGGAGAAGAATCTTCATAGAGGAAAATTTATGTCCTGCTTTTAGGTAGATGTGGGAGGGCAAAGAGCTCTTTCTACACATGCAGTTTCTTAATTGCCTTTAGCTCAAAACAATCCTTATGGAAAAGTGGCATATTTGGGGTGGGACGTTCTGATCTTCTTCAGTGGGAAATTGGACAAACTGAAATATACACCTACGGGGTAATGAATGCCCACATATGGTACATTATGAGGCAGCTTTACCACGATGCATTATGTAGCCATGAATAAAATTTTGATTTTGGAAATTAAAAAAAAATTAAATTAAGTACTTAGGACAGTATTTGACATCTCCTAAGTGCCTTTAGTGTTGGCTGTTATTAATGAACTCTAGGACAACCCTGTAACCTTGGGCTCCTCATCCCCATATGGCAGATGAAGAAACTGAGGTTTGGAGAGGCAGCATGACATGGACGTGCTGCCCCTCCTTCCGGTCTGCTGTCAGGGAAGGGCAGGGTCTTGGCATCAGGTCTTTCTGGAGCCCGCCCAGGCTCTGCCACTTTCTAGTGGCAAGGTCTTGGTCCAGCACCTTCCTGCACCACTCTGAGCCTATGCTGGCCTCAGTGTCCTGCCTGTGGAGGGAGTCACAGCGTTGTGTAAGGATTAGCATGTGCCGATTAGCCTGAGACTCCTTGGGTAATGTTGGTACTGTGCTTCTGTGACAGGCCCCAGGCAGTGGAACTGGGACCAAATAGGTAGAGACTCCAGAGACAGGATCACTTCCCACAGCCTGCCTCACTTGGAGGTAGTGAGCCAGACATCCCTCAGGGTGACCTGCAGGCCAGGGAAGGAAACTTCAGGAGGAGGCAATTTAAGCAGAAGCCAGGGGCATGGCCTTTCCCCCTCCAGCCAGTGTCCCCAGGCCCTTTTTAAGCCAACTGTCCTTGAGAAAGACACTCCACCTCCCCAGGGCCTCAGTTTCCCTTGCTGAACGGTCTAGCATGGTGGTTATGATTAACACAGTCTGGGGGCCCAGACTGCCTGGGTCCACATCCCAGCTTCCCTGCTTTTGCTTTCTGACTGCATGACCCTGGGCAGGGAAATTCGCTTCTCTGAACCTCAGTTTCCTCATCTGCAAAATGGAGATGAGAGCAACACTTATCTTACTTCTTGTAAGAAAAGTGAATGCAATGTTCTCACTAGTACTCAGTGTACCGGCAGAGTCTGGTGCGCTGACAGCCTCAAGGCCTGCTGGCTATTACAGTTACTATGACTGTTTTATTAGCTGTGAAGGGACTGGATGACACGTGTGTGCCTGGAGGCAGGGGCTGGCCCCCCAAGTCCCCGTCCCCCAGTTCTCAGCCTGCAGTCCCCCTCGCTGCCTTCAGCACCAAGTGATCGACAGATTGGGCCA
Organism: Mandrillus leucophaeus; assembly: GCF_000951045.1. NCBI lineage: Eukaryota > Metazoa > Chordata > Mammalia > Primates > Cercopithecidae > Mandrillus > Mandrillus leucophaeus. Next base: position 493,399 of record NW_012107252.1, read on the forward strand.
GTGGCATCCTGGCAGGCCTGTCCTGGCAGCTGCTCCCACAAGGCGAGGCCCTGTGAGCTGCAGAGAATTAATTAGGCTGCATTCCTCTTCCAGGGCTCCTGGCGGGCCCGCACACGGCCCCCTTCTTAGCTGCCGAGGGCTTTTGGCTTGGATCCCTGGCAGGCCAAGGCGAGGCCCACACTCTGCTCTCCCCTGAGAGGGGCTGGGAGGGCCCTTGTGAGCTGGAAGCATTGGCCGGGAAGGAGCCAACAATAAACCAGCCGCCCAAGGCCAGCTCCCGTCCTGGCTCTCCCTCGTTCAGCAACCTTCGCTGGCTACCTATCACTCAAGTTCAAATTCCTGGCATGGGATGCTATTCCCAGCCTGGCTCCTGCTGATCAGGCCGGCTGTCCCTCCCTGGACTCTCATGCCCTGGCCAGATCTGCCTTACACCATTCCCACCAAGCCCTTTCCCTCATCCCAGCCTGCACAAGCCCTGCCCGTCCTTCAGCCCCCATCCCACCAGCTGGAAGGCCAGCTCACGACATACTCCACCTCTGGCCCTTCACTTTGCTCTTGTCTGTCTCCCTGCTAGGCTGTCAGACCTGAGCAGGCAGCCAGAGAGGTTTCCAGAGGTCTGAAGCCCTCATGGAGGGCATTCTGGGCATGGTAGTATTCTCCTGGAAGGCATTTTCTGAGGCTGTGGTGGGGGTGACAGCGGTGGCGGTCTCTGCTTCCTAGAGCACCTCCATGCCGGATGCTCGGGGCTTGGTCTGGTGCTCAGGCATGCACTGCCCCTACCTGCCTGCCCCTTCCTGCCTGCCCCTTCCAACCGCTCCCAGGACCTCTCCTTTAACTCCCCAAAACAGGCTGGGAATAGCTCCCTTCCTATGAAGACAGGAACCTTCACCTATGCTGTTTCCTCTGCCTGGAACGCTCTTCTCCACCCTCCTCCTTGACTGATTTCCCCAGAGTTGGGCTAGGTCCCCTTCTCCAGGAAGCCACCCTGGGCTCCGCCTCCTCAGGGGCTCCATCTCAGTGTGGACATACCCTATCAGAGAGGTAAGATAGCCTGGAAGTTAAGAGCCTGGGGTTTAAAACCCAGCTAAGCCACATCCTAGCTGTGTGACTTTGAGCAAATTACTAACTGCTCTGTGCCTCAGTAACCTTTCCTATCAAATGGGAATAGTAATGACAGAATTTGCTACATAAGGTTGCTGAAAGGAACCAAGGAGTTAATACGTGGAAAGCGCTTAGTAAGTGCTCCGTGAATGTTTGCTATGATTCTTATCTTCATGTTTAACCACTGTTTTCTTGAATGACTCTCCTCTTGGCCTGTGAGGCAGGAGCTGTGTCTGTCTTGCTCACGAGAGCCCCCCCAGAGGTGATTATTCATAACTGTTGAATTAACGGATGGCCATATTCCAATAGTTTGTCACTGTGATTAGGCAAATGACTTTTCTGAGCTGAAGACCTAGCTGCCCAGACTCTATTTTCAATGAGAGACACAGAGAGAGAGAGAGAGAGAGAGAGAGAGAGAATATTCCACAGGGCTCTTTCCTGAGCGAGGGCTGTGGAGAGGCAGCAAAGGCCCCGTCCGTAGCCTCACAGCCCCGGAAACAGGACCTAACTTCTCTCTGCCTCAGCTTCCTCCTGTCCACATAACCCGAATAAATCTGGGTCATCCTGTGCCCCCTTCTGGCCGGTCTCTGCCTAGTGTTCCAGTCAAAAGGAACACAAATTTAACTCAAAAAGCTTGAAAAGAGCCTGTTCTATATTTATGGAAAAGGCAGGAGGAGGGGAGATTTTGTGCCTGAAAACCCAGGCTTCCTGACGCTTAGATGCTTTCCTCCCGGGGTTCAGTTTCACCTGGTGGCTGCTCCTTGCAACTTTTTCTCTGCTTCTTTCCAAACTCTAGCCCACCTTCCCCAACATGGTTGAAGTGCCAGCTACCTGGAGGGTGGGTTAGAAGCAGGGACAGACTTCGGGCATATGTGACCCTGTGGCCCCTGCAAACTTCTTGTCCCATAGAGAGGTATGGCTGGATGAGGGCCAGAACGGGGCCCCCGAAGTGCAACGCCCCAGCCGGAGGCCCCTGTTTCCCAGGTGTATGGGTCTAAAGGACTGTAGTGCACCCTTACCTGTCCCTGCCTTCTGGGCCTCCTCTACTCCTTTAATCATCTCGGTTGCTCAGTCATCTGGGTCACTGATCTCTGAACCCTGGCCAGGGTCCCCGGGGCCTGTGCCAAGGGTGGTGAATGCTTCTCTCCAACACACCCTCCGCTAGGTTCTCCTCTTGCTGCTGCCAGGCCTCTGTCACAGCTGTGGCCCGAGGGCTGCCTTATCCAGCTGCCTGACCTGGCCATGGGCTGTTGCGTTTGAATTTTTGAGGGGCAGGATCATGTTGAATGGGAGCCTGTGATGCACTCCCAGGGAGCGACGCTCCCCTGGCATCAGGCTCAGATGCAACGTGAGAGGTGCGCTCTGGCCCTGGGCTGGAGTAAGCAACAAGTGCCTTGGCTGACCCCGTGACACCAGCCTCACCACCGGGATGCATGGAGGATCCCTAAGGACTTATGATGACTTTGCTTCTGTGCCGCTGGTCTCCTCATTCACTCAGCCCTGACCGGCCCTCTGTGGCATTATTTCCAAAGCCCAGCCCTGCCAAGGTCCCCCGCTGCGCACAGAGCTTTTGTGGGTCCCTGCAGCCCACAAGGGGAAGTCCAGGGTCTCCCTATATTGCCCAGGCTGGTCTTGAACTTCTGGGGTCAAGTGATCCTCCCGCCTCAGCCTCTTAAAGTGCTGGGATTACAGTTGTGAGTCGCCACCCCTGGCCTCTTTTGAGTCGTTCTATTTATTTTCCATATTTTTTGAGGCCACAACAGTAGCACCTTTGTCCATAGTCTTCCCTGTCCCACTCATTCCATAATCACCATTGCCAGCCCCACAAGCAGCCTCTGCCTCTTGTCAGGCCTTGGGCTGAGCCTGGTACCATCACTTCTCTGTTTAGTGTCCACAGCAACTCTGTGAGGCGGGGACTATTGCTTCCCATTTTCTAGATGAAAAAAACTGAGGTTCAGAAACTGAAAGAGGTTTGTTCAACATCACACTGCAGTGGTGACTCATGAATTCAATCAGCAAGTATTTATGATGTCCAAAGCCCAAGGTGAGGGGCCAGGCCGGTACCAGGCTGTGGTTCCATCATAGCACCCCTCACTGACCAACGGGGCACCCACAGCCTTGGGATTCACCTGGTCTTCTTCCTTGCTGGACAGTTTTGCTCCGGGCCTTACTGTCAGCCTCTGCTGGGACAGAGCCGCTGGTGTGATGAGTCCCTCCACCCTCGTGTCTTGGCTTCTTCCACACATGCTCCTGGGAAAGGGGTGGCCATTGGTTACTGGTCTGATGGGAACATAGGTCCTGGAATCCTGATGTCACAGCTGCAGGTGGCTGTCGAGGCACATAACAGAAAAAAGCCCAGAGAGGGCAGGCTAGCAGCCAGAGACATCCAGCAAGTGCGGGAGTGGAACCCAGCCACCTGCCCCAGCCCTTTCCTTCTTGTGTCCTTCAACTTCCAAGCGGCCCCTTCTTGAGAGCAGCCTCCAACCCCCTGCCTTGGCCAAGACAAAAAACCAGAGTACATTTCCTCATTTATTATAAACACAAGTTCGCAGGTAAATAGAGGGTCTAAAAAATACATTAAAATAAATAATTGGGATTCTTGAAGTTCTTAGAGCAAATAAGTTATATACAGATGGGAGAAGCAGAGCAGGCCCTTCTCACTGGGAGAGTCCCGAGGGAATGAGGGTGCAAGGACTCTGGGGAGGGAAAGCTGGAGAGGACACAGCCAGCCAGGACACCAGCCCCACGGGAGCCGTCCAGCCTCCAGGACTGGCTGAAGCACACGTGTTTGCAGCTGCACTGTTGCTCCTGCTTTGTAGCCCAGCAGACAGGACACTCCTCAGGACGCAGCCTCCAGATGAATGTACTCCCCATGCAGTTCCTTCCAGCAGAGCTGTGGGCCCGCAGCCAGCGCTGGAGGCTGCTCTGCAGTCTAGAAGCCGAGGGCTTCCCCGGGCAGTGTGAGGACACGGAGCTGCCTTGGAGGAGGCTCCCTCACCAGGGCGAGGAGGCCAGAGCTTGTGCCAATCCTGGTAAATGGGTCCCGCTGTCTGGGAGCAAGGCCCTGGTCCAGGAAGCAGGCAGAGAGTCTACAAGCCTTGGCCACTTCTCTCCTCCTGTCTCCCCACGGGCTTTCTTCCCAATGTTCCTCCAGCTCACGGCACTATCTCTTCCTCCACCTGGAGTGTGTGGGCCGCGGCTCCCGCATCGCCTCCTGCTGTCGCTTGGCAAGGAGGCTCTTGACTGTGGAAATGTCCCTGGGAATCAAGAAGGGTCAACTTAGCATCTCAGGAGATATGGACTGTCCAAGAGCTCCCCACGAGAGTAGGGGCAATAGGGCTACAACCCTTGCCCAGATCCTGGGGTCACAGCTGCCCTGGGGTCAGAGAGCGGCCACAGACTGCAAGCAAGGTCTGCACAACCAGCACAGGCCAGCCCAGGCGTTGAAGCTTCTCTGCACATGAGGACTTTAACAGAGCTAATGTTCAACATCAAATGCTGCCAGAATGAGTGGACAGCCAAGCACATCCCTGTGGGTCTCCCGTCGTCTGCCTTCCCACTTCTTTCCACACCTTTCCGCACCTTTGCTCCTGCTCTTCCCCCCAGGCTGTGTGTATTCCCCTCACCCAGATGCCACCTGCTAAAATTCTACTCATTCTTCGAGGTCCAGCTCAAGGCAGTCCAGCCCAGAAAACAGGGCACCCCGCTGCCCTTTGAACCTGGGTGGGTGGCCACATCCTGGCTCAAAGAACTCTCATCTGGGAGCCAGGAGGCTGGCTTCAGTTCCCAGCGAAGGAAACTTGGGCAACGATCTCAGCCTCTCTGATCCCCTTTCTTAGCTTGTAAAACAAAAACAGGCCTGAACTGCCCAAAGTGAGTATAAGGTTGGCCAAGCCACTAGTGTGTGCGTTTGAAAAGTCTTGTACTCATTTTTTTCATTCTCAGAAAGTTGTTAAGTTTATGTTGGGTCCTGTCCATCCCACCATCCTGCCTTTTCTCCTATTTTTCTGCCGCCCCCAAAAGGTGAGAATCCCTGAGGGGCTGAGCTGGGTCCTGGGACCTGGCCAGCTGTGAGGAGCCCTCAGTGGCAGAAGTGGGAATGGCAGACCCCTCCACAGCTCCCACAGGCACAGACCCTTGGCTACACACTTCATGTGCGTCCACTCATCTGACCTCACAGCAACCCCAGGCGGGGATGGCTGGCGCAATTTCCCTGTTTCCCCTGTTCAAATCATAGGAACTAGAGGCACGGTGAAGTGGAGGGGCAAACCCAAGGTCACAAAGCTTGTTCCAGGCTGGGCTGGTGTTCAGATCAAGCAGTCCCTGCCCCAGAGGCTGCCCCTACAGCCACTCTGCTGCCCAGCAGGTGCAAGTGTCTGTTCTTGAGTTGGTTTGGTTGAACAAGCATTCATGGGCACCTCCTACGGGCCAGGTCTGAGTCACATTGAGGCGCCAGGGAGGACATGCAATCTGGGCAGCAGAGAGGGAGCAGGCTGGGCAGGTGGCCCCTCTGGACCCCAGCATGTGTGAGATGCTCCATTCTGCACAGCCTGAACCAACAACTGTGGTCCTTCCTAGTCATGAGCCTTCAAACCCTCTTCAAAGTCCACTTCCAGACCTAGTGGTAACGAAGAGCACAGTGGGTAAGAGCACAGACTCTGGGGTCAGCCAGATGCCGCTGACTGCTGTGTGACTTTGGGTAAGCGGCTTTCCCTCTCTGAGCCTCAGTTCTCTTTGCTCCCCAATGAGGGCCCAGGCCTGCCTCGCATAGAAAATATAGGACATGTGCAAGGCATACAGGAGGTGATCAATCTGTGCATGTGTCCCACACCCTCACCTCAGCCTTTGGAGAAGCTCTCCTCTAGTGGCCCCTGTCTTGCCAGTCTGGAACACGTCTGCTGGGGACTTCCGGCTTGGGACTGCCCGGGCTTCAGTCCTGCATGAATAGCATTAGGGCCCAAGTGAGGGACTGCCCAGAGCCCTGAAGCGACCTGGCTGCAGGCCCAGCCCAGCCCCCACCCCATCCCCATCCCCATCCCCATCCCCACCGGCCTGCAGGAGCAGATCCATTTCCATCCCTGTGCACCCGGCATCTTTCCTTTCCCAGGTGGGGTGTGGACCGAGGAAAACTGAGCTACCACGAATATGCTCTTAGCCCCAAAAAGAGGCAGCTTTTTTTGCCTTCCCAGAATCTGGCCACCTGCAGCCGCAGGGGAAACTGAGGCAGGGTGGAGCCTCAGCTGGAGCCCCAGAGGAGGAGTTTCTTGTAAACTATCATGGGAACTGGAGCTTGGGACTTTTTTTTTTTTTTTTTTTGAGACTGAATTTCACTCTTGTTGCCCAGGCTGGAGTGCAATGGCACGATCTCGGCTCACTGCAACCTCCGCCTCCCGGGTTCAACCGATTCTCCTGCCTCAGCCTCCCAAGTAGCTGGGATTACAGGCACCCACCACCATGCCCAGCAGTTTTTTTGTATTTTTAGTAGAGATGGGGTTTCACCATGTTGTCCAGGCTGGTCTCGAACTCCTCAGCTCAGGTGATCCACCCGCCTCGGCCTCCCAAAGTGCTGGGATTACAGGTCTGAGCCACCACGCCTGGCCAGAAGCTTGGGACTTTGAAGCCAGTTTGGTTTTCCCAAATTCTCCATGTGGATGAGGGAAGGAACAAAGCCTCACACCACTTTACAGATGGGAAAACTAAGGCTCAGGTAAGATAGGAGACATGGCAAAGGCTCCCCAGCAACTCTGGGGCTACCCTGGGATGGTGACATGGCTTCCCAACTCCAGATGCCATTTCTTCCCTGAGCAAGTTGCAAAGTCCCCTGAACCTCAGGTCGGAATCCAAAGTCCAGTAGGACTTGATCAGACAGAACCAGGCCCAAGGCCCGGCCCTCCTTCTGACAAGCTGTGCAGCCTGACATGTCCTGCCCCCTCTCTGGGCCTGAGTTGCCTCAGCCGTCACTGGCAGACTCTCTCCTGCCCAGGAGTGAGGACATGAGTGTTCCCAGAAGCCCCCAGAGCTGGGCATCGGGAGGCCCCCAGGGGTGACTGGTTCTTGCAGGAAGGGATAGTGCCATGGACCCAAGCAGCCTGTGGGCCCCTGGGTCGCTGCTCACCCCCAACTTGCCACTTCGCTCCTCTGCTAGTCTCCTAGACACCTGCTTCCCAGGGCATGCCTGGGCTTGCAGCTACCCTAAGCCCCTGCAGGCTGGGTGCCCACCTACCAGGGCCTTCGAAGGCAGAAGGTGGCACAGGAGGGGTCCCTGGTGCTGGAGCACTGACAGCGCCTTGGCAGGGAGCGGCGCCGGCGTCTTGGCGGGTTTCCCAGGCCGTAAGGAGCTGTCTGTCTGTGGGCGGGCAGCCAGCAAGGTAGTGGTGTGGGGTGGAGGGGGAGAGAGAGAGAGAGAGAGAGAGAGAGAGAGAGGATTAAATAAACCACAACCACTGGCAAGCAGGGACTGTCCACACTGCCCACTGGGACAGCCACCTATGCCAGCAGGTGCCAGTGAAAGGTGACCAGCCCCTGACCTCAAGAAGTCATACCACTGAAGTCACAGGCTCCTCCACAAGGGTCCTGGTAGCCCTTGGCAGGACCCTTCCCTTCTCTGGGCCTGGCTTGGCTCAGTCAGAACTCCCAGCATTGGGGGAAGGAAATCTGTGATTCTACCCGAAGTTGGGAATTGGGAACCTCCTAGTCTCTCTCCCCTCTCAGTCTGGCTGGTCCCCCTGTTCTCAAAGAAGGCTCTCAGCGAGCTCTAGAGGAAGGGCGGCCACTCCATCTCCCAGAAGTAAACACAGGCTCATAGCTACGCTGCCCCCACCTGGTCCCCACTTGCCTGGAGGGGTAACAAATGCGCCTTAGAGGCTTGACTTGAAAGTGAGATGTGTGCGTGTGTGCGTGTTCAGATGGGATTGATTTCAGATTCAGAGTCTGATCAAGTGGGCCAGGGGAAGGGCAGGGGCCACGGCTGGCTGGACCAGCACTTTCGAGTGACAGAGCTAATTTTAGACGGTGTGGCTGGAGCCCTAGTGACTCCAGGTAGACGCAACACGCAGGGACTGGCAGGGTTCCCGCCCTAAGCAAGTGTTTGGATGCGGATTAGCTTCACACACGCTTACGTGCAGGGCTTCTCTTGCCTTTTGCAATTTGGGGAAGGGAAAAAAATCACAAACACACACAGAAACTTCAACTGAAGGTATGCAGTGGCCTGGAGGCAGTGAGGGTGCAGGCAGAACAGACAGCACTGGGCTCCCACCCGGGTGTAGCCAGTAGCACAGGGCAGGTTCTCATCTGTCGTTTGAGGGAATATCCTGCCTTATGGGGAGGATGGGGGGCGCCTGAGATGATAATGCACGTGCAGTGCTTGGCAAAGAGCCTGGCATAGTCAAGGCACGGGTGCTGTCACTAATCGTATTACTCTTGGAAGAGCATGCAGAGGCAGCATGGCAGAGACTGTGAGCTCCGGCATTCCCTGACCGAGGATGGTGCCTACCCTTACGATTACCTGTGTGATCTTGGGGAAGGCGCTTAAGCTCTCTGAGCCTCAGTACTTGAATCTGGAAAATGGGGCCAACACTTGCTTACCAGGCTGTCTTAAGAATTCTCAGGAGATAGCCCTCTTTATGGCTCAGGTTGTCCTCACTCAGGAATTGAAACAATTAACTACTGATATTAGCCAACGCCCCCACCTGGAGGCCCAGGGAGAGCTGGACTGTGTCAGGCTTCCCTAGCATGCCAGTAGTTCCCACCCTGACACCCTGCCCCAGAGCTCCTCCTGCCCCCCATCCCCACGGATACTCACTCAGGAGTGTTCACCCAGATGATGTCCAAGTGGCAGAAGTAGACGCACTCCTTGTCGAGCCAGGAGCTGCAGGAGCAACGGCGAAGCCGCAGGTGGGTGCCTTGGGCATGAGGTGAGGATGCTGGCTGCTCCAGGGTGGCAGCAGCCTGGCCCTTCCCTGCATGCACAGGAGGGAGAGAGAGTCGGAGAGGTGGGTTGGGGTGCCTGGCACATCCCGGAGTGGGGGACCCACCGGGCCCCTCCTCTTGCATAATCGAGGGAGTTGGCACTCTTGCTGCTCAACAGCTCCAGGCCAGCCCAGGGAAGTCCCAGCAGCCCGTGGGGAGCCTGGGCGCCTCTGCATTTGCAGAACCGTCCCCCTGTGACCACTGCCGCCAGGCTCCCGCCCCTGTCTGCCCCCAGCTGGCTTGGGAGGCACTGCAGCCCCAGGGGGAGACACAGGTAGACAGACCCAGGAGCTGTAGGCAGCAGGTGAGGCCAGGGCAGCTCACCTTCATGCAGGGCCACGAGCAGGGCTAGCGCAACAGAGCACCAGGTGGTGGGCATGGAGACCATAGCAGCGGCGGAGCGGGCGGGCTGGCCTAGAGCAGGGAGCGCCTGTTGCCAGTGTCCTGCTGTTAAGCTGAGCAGATAGCTCATTGCCTCGGTGCCCTGGCTGCCTCTTATACCAGGCGTTGTGCCCCACCCCTTCTGGTCCAGCCCTGCCCCGCTGCACCGGCGGGCTGGGAGCCAGGGACACCGCCTCCTCCCCGGGCGCCCAGCCCGACCCAGCCTCTGCAGTGAAGGGGGGAGGGAGATGGAAGGCCCGCTCCTCCCTCTGTGCCTGGAGCACCTCTGGGAGTCCTGAGGATCCCCGGCAGTCCCCAGGGGCCCCTCGCAGTCCAGCTGGACTTCCTCAAGTCACCCCCAGCTGCCCCGAGCCCCCTCCCTCACTCTCTCGGCGGCTGCTCCACAGGTCTTGCCCAGGGCTGTGAGTGTGGAGGAGGAGGTTCCATGAGCAAAACCCTTCTCCTTGGAGGAGACTCTGCCATCTATCCTGCCTGCCCTCTGCCAACCAGGCTGAGGATGCCCCTCTGTTGTGTGGGATGTGAAAGACCCACGCAAGGCTGTTTGGCCTTGGGCGAGTCAGAGCCCTCTCTGGACCTGCCTCCCTCAGTGAAGGACACAGCTCATGCCTGACTTCTGACCAGCCTGGAACTGCTTCATCCCTACCTCACCCAGGAAATGCCCCCCTCAACCTCTGCCCTATCACCCCAGGGCCTGGGGCAGGAGTTCTAGTCCCTTCCAGAAGCTGTTCAGCTATGCGGCCATGGCCAAGGGCATCCTTCCTGGGCCTGTTTCCTTGTTTGCAAACAAGGCCAAAACAAGAAGATACTTCACCTGCTTGGCTTACAGGCTCCTTTGAGACTAAGAAGGTGGTTTCAAACCCCTTTCCTGAAAGATGCTCCTGAGGACACACACACACAAAGCGCCCCTTGAACCGTCTCCTGTCCCGGCCATGACAGGATGTCTCGGCTCCCACTGGTGGCTACTGTCTGCAAAAGAAGTAAGACAGGGGACCTCTCTGGGGGCTGGCATTCCGCTCCCGCCCCTCTGCTGGCCCAGAAGCCTTGCCGAGGAGGGGAGAGCAGGGATGAACCACAGCTGTGCTGAGCAGCTCGGGGACCTGGCAGGCACCCTCTGTTACTGCCCCGGCCTGGCTCAGAGTCCACTTCCTGCCGGAGTCTTCTCAGGGACCCTGTCTCCAGGCACAGCAGGAAAGGCCCTCTCATTTCTCGGAATTCCCAGGGCTTGTGTCTCTCATGCCGGCCTGACTCATATCATTGCACTTATCTCCCCTGTAATCTCAAGGTCCGGAGCCCCAGAGGAGGCAGGGCCTGACACCTACCCTGCACACAGTAGGGGCCTTGTGAGGGCTTCCTGAGGGCAGGGGGTGAAGAGACACACACCTGGCTTTCCACTTACAGAACCCAGGATGCCCAATGCTCAGGTCCTGTATTCAGCAGCTCCTTTGTCATTGGACATTTACGAAGGGGACAATAGGTGACCACCAGGAACAGGCAAGTTTGCATCTTCCTAGGGTGTGCCTAGAGCAAGCGTGCAGCTGTGAAATCCTGGAGAAACTGGCAGAACTGATGGAGAGTGACAGCAGGGTCTTTCTTCCCTGAGGCTGGGCTGGCTACTGTGAAAAAAAGAACAAATGTTTCCTGAGCACCTACTACGTGCTTGGAGCACTATCGACTCTTCCTCACCACAACCCCAGGAGGCAGCTAGTATTACAGGGGAGTCAGCTGGGGACTGCCCACAAGGAGGCTCAGAGAGCAGCAGGGCCTGGCCAAGGCCACCCAGTGGGCAGGTGGCTTGGTCTCTCAAGCAAAGCACAAGGGACTCCCCGTGAGGTGCTCGCTGCCCTCCCACGTCGTGCCTCTCGAAGAATTTAGAAGAATATTTCTGGAATGAGGTGAGCAATACTCACAATCATTTCTATCAGCCTCTGAGAGAATATGAATACGGAATTAAGCAGGGTCGGGGGCTGGTTGGGGGTGGATAGAGAATTCAAACTGCTGGACCGTGAAGAGAAGAAAGAAGGAAAAGCAGGTCAGCGGGGAGACGGAGGGGGCCAGGGTGGGCAGGAAAACAAACAGGGAGGCAGATAAAGACACGCAGAGAGAAGGGGAGAATGAGGAAGCAGTGCATAGCCAGAAAGAAAGAACTCGGATTTGAGAAAGTAAAAGAGGGAAACCATAGGGAGAAGAGGGAAGGTTCTAAGGCGTCTAATCTTTACACAAATGCAAAATGCCTGTTCAAGACAATAGGGAACCAGAGGCTCCCAGCCGGGGAAACATAATAGAAGCATTAAATGAACCCAGAGACAGGATCCCTCCCGGGTGTGAAAGAAGGGTGACGACAAGTCAAGGGCCACTGCCGGAGCCCTGCAGGGTCAGCACAGCGAGCTGTGAGATGGGCCCGGCTCCGGTTTCTCTCCTTCTCTGCCCTCGGCTTGAGCTGGACAACAGGGCTCCTGTGAAATGGAGAGGACTGGCCCAGGAACCTGAGCGAGCCTGGATCTTAGGGGATGAAACCATTTCTGGAACAGCGCTACCTCACTGACAAGAGTTAGTTTCCAGGTAGGGAAAATTAAGCTGAGTTAATAATAGTCAACCCCAGCTCCCCGGGTCGCTTAGCCTGGGCCTCTGTTCCTCGCCTCTGCCTCTGGTGGCTGGTCGGACTGTCTGACCCTGCCACCTATAACTGTCCTGGCTTCACTGTCCCTGTCCTTTCTAGGTGGCCTGGCTTCATGGCCCCCTGGCCCCACTGCTCTGGCCCTGGCACCTGCCTGAGTTTGTTAAGGCTGCAGGGGGAAGGGTAGGGAGCCACTGAAGGTCACCCTCTCAGAATTTGAAGAGAACTGCTTTACTCACTAAGCGATTTGTTTCCCTTATGCTTGCAGCAGCCCAATCGAGAAACAGGGATGTGTCGGGAGGGAGGGTTGGCAGAAGAGAGCAGTTGAGTGTATTTCTGAGTAAGGCACTGGGCTAGAAACTGCCCCCTAGAAATCCCCCTGTCTCCACTCCCATTTGGTAGATCAGATAACTGAGGTGCAAGAGGAGGAGCAACTTGCTCAAGACACTGATGGGGCTGGGCATGTTCTCTTGGTTCCTAACGTGCCTCACCCTTTCCTGTACACCGTGAAGCTCTCCCAGGGGTTCAAACTGAGCCCAGGATCCTGGGTCCCTTGGAGAAAGGCTGTCAGGAGGGACCCCACTGGCAGGAAGGCTGGGGCACTGGGATGAGGTTAGACTGTCTCTCTGTGCACCCCAAAGCTCCCTCTATAGTCCCAGCTCTAAGAGCAAATATGGTCCTGTCAAGCAGCTGTCCAGCAGCTGTGGACACTGAGCTGAATGGAGGTTGCATGGGAGTGAAGTCTAAGTGTCCTGGTGATGTCTGATACAACAGGGCTGGGCTGCAGCAGGTGCCTGGGATTGCGATTGAGGCCCTGTACCAGGAAGCTTTGTGCCAGCTCTGCTTTTCATGCTATGTGGCCTAGGGCTCCTCTCCCTGGCCTCAGGTGTCCTGCCTTCCCATTGATGGTGAGAGGTGCTTTCACCTCTGACTGCCTGTGACATTCAGGATCAAGCTGACCTGAGTTTAGAGCTCCCCAGATGGAGGCCAGCAGACTCCAGCAGCATGGCTCTTGCAGCTTGAGGCCTTCTGCTCTTTCACCTCTGCAGAACCAGTCATTTCCCCGTCGACACTTGGCCTCATGGGGTTTTGGGAAGTTCTGTTTGCAGACCCAGTGGAAGGGACACGGTGTCTTTGCTGCAGGCACACACCATGCAGACGGCCTAGCAGAGCAAGCAGCTGGGAAGAGGGGCTGGCTGGGGGAGATGACAGGAGCTTGCGGGGGCTGGGAGTTGGGGAGGGTTTGGCCCTGGAGCCAGCCTGGGCTGGGGTTTAGGGACTTAGGAGACTCAGACATTCCCATCACCACTTGTCCCAGATGCTGTGGGTTGAGCTGCCCCTACTCAGGCCTGGGGCCACTCAGCCTCAGGGCCTCTTTCTGGTGGGTGGTCTGGGCCTCCTGCCATCAGCCACAGCTCACCCTGAGCCAGCAGGACCAGTCACCACCCACACCACTGTCCTCAAACTGGGTCTTTGCAAGGGCAGCTTCAACCTGCGGGGCCGGCTCCCTTGGTCTCCATGGCTTACCTTGGAGGACACCCTTGGTCCTCCTCCCTCCGTCTCAGCCCATTTGGAAAGATTTATGTCTCCCACATAAACCGTACTTTTAAAAGAATAATTAATGTGCCCTGTTTGTTATCAAACTAAGGGTAATCAGGGCAGGGTCAGCCAGGCCTATGGAACTGCTAGAATTTCAGCTGAAAGCAGACATGGTTCAATCAAGGCACCCTTGTTAAGAGGCCATATAAGTCCTCCTGGACTTTTTGAAATGAGGAAACCAACTCAGGGCTCAGCATCTAGGATGAGTTACTTCTAACGGGCTAAGGGCCAGATTCCCCACTTAGCCTTTTAGGAATAGAGGGTAAATAAGCATTTATTGAGTGCTTAATATATTCTGAGCCCTGCGTTAAGTGATCTACATATATTAGCTTCGTGAACTGTCACAACATATCTCTGGGGTAGTTACTGTAATGAGTCCCTATGTTATAAATGAAGAAACGAGACTCAGAGAGGGCGACTTGCCCCATGTCAGACAGCTAGAAAGTGGCAGAGCCAAGGTTAGAAAGCAAGTCAGTGTAGCCCCAAAGCCTGGCCCTGAGCCTATGCGTCCCCAGTGTGCTTTCCTGACACCCCAACCCCTGGGGAGCCCCCCCCCACCTCACAGTAACTCTTTTCTAGGGCACACTTCCCTGCTCTCAGCAGGCAGAGAGCCCTAGGCAAGAACTTTTCCCCTTATGCTTATCTGCTATGGGACCAACAGCCTATACCATGTCTATCCAATGATCCTGCCATCTATCCACCTACCCACCTATCTATCCATCCATCCATCCATCCATCCATCCATCCGCCTTTCCTCCCATCCACCTTCTTTCTATCCATTGATCCATCGATCCATCCATCCATTCATTCATCCATCCATCCGTATACTCACTCATCCATTCATCTTTCCTCCCATTCACCTTCTTTCTATCCATTAATCCATTGATCCATCCGTCTACCCATCCATCCATCAACCTTTCCTCTCATCCACCTTCTTTCTATCCATTGATCCATCCATTCATCCATCTATCCATCCGTCTACCCACCCATCTATCCACCTTTCCTCCCATCCGCTTTCTTTCTCTCCATCAGTCTACTTATCATCAAACCTTTTATCCATTCTTCCATTAGCATATCTACTCAACCAGCCTCCCATGCACCCATCCTCCTTCATAAGAAACGAGATTGGAGAGATTAGGAGGGTCAAGGCTTGAAGAGCTTTGAATGGCATATTACACTTGTCCTGGAAATATTATTTGGTTGCTTTCTAGAGGGGGATGTGTCTCCCCACTGATATGATGAGCTAATTGAAACATGGTCTTCTCTGGAATCCCCACCTCAGAGCCTAGTACGGGTCTGGGCCCATGATCTGTGCCAAACACTGGTGTGAAATGAAATGCAACAAGATGGCTTCATCTCATCAGACAAAGCTTTGCATAGACACCCCTTCTAAAGAGGTCTAGGCCCCTTTTCTCATCTGATGCCATTCTTCAAAATGCTCTAACGATGAAGACTTGAGATTATCTTTAAGGAAAAAGTCAGAGATGAAAGGGCCCTTGGTCTACACCCAGATGATGAAGCTGGGGTCTAGGGAGGACCCTGCCAGAGGTCTCCCTGCTAGGCCTGGATCCTGGAGACCCAGGATGTCTGCATGCTTTTGTCTCTGAGGCCTAGGCCCCTGTGCTTGGAGGGGCTGGAACCCCAGCCTTCTCCTCTATCCCACCATCACCACCAGCCAAGACATGTAGCTGGTATTTTTTCAGAGTCACACCCACTGTGTTGCTTAGAACTGATGTTTTCCAAGGCGCACCCAGGGCCCCATCAGGAGGCCGCCTTTCCTGGGAAGGGGTGAGCCACGAGGAGGCTGGGCCACGCAGGAGTACAGTACTTCATTCTAGAATTAAGTGTCAGCTAAAAATAAGTGCCTGGTGCCTGTATCATCAGGATAACTTGGTGCCCATGAGGCAGGCAAAGCCAGGGCTCCCACTGTGATTTTAGGCCAGCATTCCTAGGCAGGGGTGTGCCTGGGGTACCTCCTTGCCTGAAGGCCTTGGCCTTCCTGCCCAACTACTGGGAATCCTGAGCCATGAATGACCCAGATGGGCACAGCTGGGCCCTGGTGGGCAGAAAGGTGGTCAGGAGCTGAAGCCACTGTTCAGGGGAAGCTCAGGGTATGGGGGTGAGTCAGAGGCAAGCCCACCCCTGGCACCTCTGAGGGTTGGCAGATCCGGGTTCCAGCTTCAAAGCCCTGTGACTCAGGCTTGAATTCCCCCTCACCCACTATCCCATTATGGACAAATGCCTGAGACTGTGTCAGCCCAGGGGTAGTTTGGGCAGGGGTTGACCTGTCTGGGGGCTGGTTCTGTGGCTCGCTAACCATGTCACTAAGGGCACACCATGGTTTAATCTTTCTGAGTGTCAGAGGCCAGATTTGTCAAGAGCATCTAAGAAGAAAAATCCCACCGGGCAGCTGCTGGGAGTGCTTCGTAGTGGAGCCAGTGTGAGAGCTGGCCTCTGCCTGGCTCAGGAGGGCACTGCCCAGCCGCTTCTGCCTGCCTTCCCCACTTACCCTGGGATGCAGAGTGCTTGTGGGCCTTGTAGTATGAACAAAGTCCTGGAAAGAAGTGGTGTGTGTGTGTGTGTGTGTGTGTGTATGTGTATGTGTAGGGTGTTATTCGAATGTGCCATCTTCATGCCAGGGAAGAGATCCCTATGACAGGTCCCTTCTCTGCTCTGGGTCATCAAATCCCTCCAAGGCAAGTGGCCACCCTGCTGACTTGCTCTGCCCACCCATGTTTGCTTTGGCACACCATGTAGCGCCACACCAGATGAGAAGTGTGCTGAGATTTGAGAGGTTCCAGGCAAAGCTGCCTTCCTGCAAAAACCAGGCTTCAGCTTGAAATCTGTGGTCTGGTCCCAGCCTGGCACCAGGGTGAAGTGTCTCACCAAGTCAAAATGCCCACCCTGGCATTGGACCTGCCTGGGTGCTGACCCTCAGCTGTCTTTCCTGCCTCATCCCACTAAGGCTGATCTGGGTATCCAAGGCTTTAGTCCACCAGACCCCAGGGTGGGCCACACTCTAAATGCATAGCAGACTTCCTCACCTTATGTCTCTGGGCAAGCTGGGGCCTCCCGTCATTTTTACATTCCTACTTACTTGGTTTACTCTGCCCATTCTTCCAGGCCCATCTCAAATGTTACCTCTCCCAGGAAGCATTCCCAACTCTGTCCAAGCGTCTTCAGTGGACACATGAGCTCTGAGACTCCCAGAAGGCCTTCTTGAGCCTGGGAAGTGAGGGCATCCTGGGTCCAGGCAGGCAGCTCCCAGGCTGGGAAGAGGGGGACATGGAGTTGCAGGCTTGGGCTTGGCTTCTAGCTGGGTGGCTGCTGGCAAGCCCCTTCTCCTGTCTGAGCATCAGCTTTGTCCTCCATTAAGTGACGTGGCACTGCTGGTGACTTGGAGACTAAAGCTTGAAGTCAGCGGCAGCCCAGAAAGACTTCTTTAGAGCCTTTGCACCCACCTGGTAAGTTTAGTGCTCGGCCTGCAGAGGGCACTCCAGAGCGACAGAACCCCAGGAGCCCTTCCCTGATGCTACTCCATCTGCAACAGGAGAGCCGGGCCATCTGCTCGCCACCTCCCCATCATCCACTGAAACGAACGTGGCCTACTATGTGCTATCATAAGAATCTATGTGAATCATAAGAATTCATCACAGTTATTGTTTACTGAACCTTCCCATGTGCCAACACTCACAAAACCCACTGTATATTATATATCACCACAATTAATCATCCCAGTGGGAAGGCACTTAGTATTATTACCATTTTATAGATGAGGAGCCTGAGGAAGTGAGGAGACTCAGGAGTTGAAATGACTTGCTCAAGGTCATTTGAATCTAGATCTGCCTGCTACATGGCCTGCGTTCTTAGCCACTATCCCAGCACATATGATCCCAGAGAGAATTTTCATGGGATGCAGCTTATTATTACCTTTAGTTTCCAGATGGGTAAACTGAGGTATCTTGTCCATCTGGCAAGAAAGGAGCTGGGATCTGAACCTGGGTCAGCCTGAGCTCTTGGCCTGAGCACGCAACCTCAGTTTGGATTTTCTTGTCAGAACAAAAGAGTCCCCCAAAACAGGTCCTGGGGATCGACCTCAGGACCTGAGTCTGGGGGCAGCAGGAGTTCCTCCATCCCTCAGCCCAGTCCCAGCCTTTAGGAGCAGGATCTCTGGGAGCTTGCCAGGAGGAGTCGGCCGTTAATGCAGTGTGCTGGGTAGTGAGGTGAGCAGTGACTCAGGGTGGGAGGCCCTGAGTGGGTGGGCACACAGTGGAGACAGTACTGGCCTGGTCACACCAATCCTAGGGTTCCCCGGGAGGAGGAGGTTTGGGTGAGGCAGGGCTGAGTCACGGCAGTGAGGTCAGACAGGGAGCTGGGGTGGCCTGATGATCTCACACCTTCATCTGGGCCTGTCAAGGGTCCGTGGGCCCAGGCGGGCCTGGTGGACCCAATCTGGCAAGACAGGCACACCCTCTCCTTGGTTGTCCATAGCCAGGAGGTATCTGTGAGACCAGAGGGTCCCCCTTTAGGCTTTCTAAGGCCTCTGTTGCTGGAGACCCCAAACTCTGCCAGATTGGGGAGGCAGCTGGTATAGGAGGCAGAGTGGGGAAAAAGGGACAGAATCTCACTCTGCCCCTTAGGATGTGTGCCCTGGGCAGCAATCACAGCTCCTTGAGCTTTGGCTTCATGTGAGCATCTCAGAAGCTGATGGTCTTGTCCAAGCCCTGACACATAGCTGGAGCTTAGGAGAGGCAGGCGGAGGAGGGGATGGCCATCACCAGCCAGGAGCCCACCAGAGAATGGGGGCTGTAGCAGACTGGCCTTGACCACCCTAGATCAGTGCCACACCCCAGTGTCCTGGCCACTGACTGTGTGGCCTTGAGTGAGAGCCTTCTGATCACCAGGCCTCAGTTTCCTAATGTATCAAATAAAAACAATAGCCTCAGATTCTCAATAGGAGATAGGGGACGATGTTGCAGGGTTCCTGAGAGCTCCCACCAACCCTGTGGGCCAGATACGGTGGGGCGGGGTGTAGGGGGGGTGCGAAGAGAGCCAGAGCCATTCCTCTGGGGCTCAGAAGCAGTGGGTGAGCCCCTGCCATGCCACTTGGAAGTTATGCCTAGGAGCCTTGGGAGTCAACCGCTTGCCCCCCACCCAGCACTCCCCAAGGCTGATCCAGAGAGGCTGAGGGTGTCCAAGGTCACACAACAGCCAGCTGATGTCCACCACCTAAGGGGAGGGGGCCTTTATCTCCCCAGATAAGAGGCCCTGAATGGGCTGGGAAGGCCTGGTGGCCTCAGATTTGGATGGAACCTGGGGGTGGGGAGGAGAGGGCCAGAGCCTGGCTGACCCAGGCTAACCATAAAGCAACTGCTTCTCCTGGTACCTCCTCAGCCTGAGTCAGCCAGGAGCTGCGGATGCTTCTGAGTTCATTGCCTGCCACCCGGCCTTGGAACCCAGGCCTCAGGCACAAGGGAGGTCTGTAATAATGACCCAGCGAGAACGACAGCTGTGTGGGGAGCTGTGCCCACGTGCCAAGCACTCTTCCTGCCTTCATTTATCTGGTCCTACAAACAGCCCTAGGAAGAGGGCAGGGCAGAGCCTGGGAGTGAGCTTCAGAGAGGCTGCATAAGCTGCCCAAGGTCACACAGCCAGGGGTAAAGAAGAAGGGTCTTCAGTTCCAAGACTGTGCTTTCTGCCATTATGCAGCAAACACGCCAAGCCCACTCTGTGTCAGGCCCAGGGCTGGGGCTGTGGATCTCTGACCCAGCTGGGATTTGGGGAAAGGTACCCCAAAGGCATCGCTATTTGCCTGGGACAGGGAGCTGGGAGCATGGAGGGCCTTTCCGTGCTTGGCTCTTTGTTGGCCAAAAGGGAGGGACAAATATGGACCTGCAGGACCCCAGAGGAATGAGGGGTGCCTCTGCCTGGAGACTCGGGAGGGCATTCTAGCCAAACAGACTTTCAGCGAGGCTGTGGAGGTGGAGCGAGCATTCCTGGTAGAGGGATGGCCCAGGCAAAGGCCTGTAGGCCTGAAAGCGCATGGGTTACCCTAGGATAGGGAGTGAACAGCTTGAGGGATTCCGTGGTAAGAGAGGAGGTTGAGGCCAGACCACAGGGATCTTGAATACCAAGCAGAGGAGCTGACCTTTTCCTGGGTTCAAAGTGGAGTCGGAGGAAAAGGTGAGGGTGGGGGCAGTGGCCTCGCGTCTGTGCTGTTGAGGCCCAGGCCAGGTAGTCCCAAGCCAGTGGGTGTGGGGTGGTTCCTTTGGACTCTCAGAAGGGCCCCAGGTGGGTGACACCACAGCCCAGTCTATCTTGGCAGCTGAGAACAAGGCCCTCTGCTGGTTGCCTCATTCCAGCAAACCCAGGGTCAGAGGGCCTCTGATGAGCCCAGCACCCCACAGCTCCAAAGAACTCCACGGTCTCCAAAACCAGGCTGCAAGAGCGAAAGAGGTAAGGCTGGCAGAGACATCCTGGGCAGGGCCCCTCCCACTGCCTCATTTTCCACCTCTGACAAGTGCATACCTGTGGGAGACAGGCAGCTCGGAAGTCGCCTGGCTGCCCTAAGGAGGCCCAGCTCAGTATGGCCCTGCCTGGCGGGGCTTAGCTCGCCCCTCTCCATACTTTGGTATATAGACCAAATACTCATATACTTTGCTGTATCACCGGAGGGTGCTGGGGACGCAGGTTTGTTGAACCCTTTCCCTCTTCCTTCCACCAGACAGTAATACTTGGATCCTCACTTGTAATTTCCTCAACAACCCCTGGGGGGCCCCCTTCTGCCGGCACCCACTTGATAGGTAAGAGAATGGAGGCTTAGAGAGGGACGCATCCGGGAGCCCCATGGACCAGCCTCAACCACCAAAGGGCAGGGAGCCTGGAAGCCGGTGGTCCACACGCTGCGCAGCTCACTTGAGGGGACACATGTAGGTTCTGAAACCTTACAGCCCGGGTTCAAATCCTTGCTCTGCAGCTCACTAGCACCTCACCTCAAGCAAGTCAGTGTCCGTGTCTCATTCCCTGCCTGGAACCTCCTCGTACCTCAGTTTCCCCATCTAAAATGGTGATGCTAATAGCACCTTCCTCGGGGTAGGTGTGCGACTTAGGTGAGATAACTCATACCAAGTCCTTACAGCCGTGCCTGGCAAATGCCCCCTCAGCAGATGGAGAAAATGAAGCTGAAAGAGAAGAGGGGCCCCTCGGCAGGGATTCGTCCCCCGCCACGGGCCCCGCGGCTGGGCGGTTCTCCCAAGCTGCCTCTCCCTCTCGGGCCTGTTTTGGGAAATCCTCAGGCTGGGGGCCGAGCGCTAGCGGCCGTGGCGGACCTGCAGGCTGCGGCGCTCGGCCCGCCCTCGCCTCCCGACCAATTTTGGGCAAAGCGGCGGCGGCGGCGCGCTACGTGCCGGCCATGAGTCAGCGCGCAGGAATGCGCAGGACGCTTTGTTCCCCGCGTGGCGGACGAACGTGCTGGGACCGGGGCGCGGCGGCCCCTGACATCAAGGCGCGGGCAGCACGGCCACGTGCGCCCACAACCCCACCTCTGAACCGCAGGGCCCCCCGCGCCTCGCCTCCCCCTGGAGCCCGGACCCCTCCGGGGGCCCTGAAGGCCCAGCCCGGACTCCAGCGGTCCCCCGGAGCACCGGCACCCTCCCTAAGCCTCGGGCGGGGGCGTCTGGTCTGAGTGGTCCTGGCCGCCCAAGCCACTGGGTGGCTCACAGAGAATCAGCAACTGCGGGGAGGGCTGCCCAGGAGGAGGAGGGGAGCTGCTCCCGAAAGACTAGTGGGAGGCACGGAGACCTCGAGCGGCCACAGCAAGACCACAGCAAGACCCGCCGCTGCCCTGGGGAGGCCGTGTGGGGCCCGTCGCCCCTTCTCCATATGGAAACTGGTGTGGGAAGGAAGCGGGGGCTGGGTCCCCCAAGTCTTGCCCCTAGCTTGCGGGGTGTTTCCCTGAAGCCACTCTCCTCTCTGGGCCTGAGCCTGTCCAGTGGAAGATGGGATGACCCTGGCTGTCTTGTTCTTCCCCAGAGTCCTGGGCTGGGTAATGATGTCTCAAGCCCAGAAGTGCTTTGGAAAGGAGTGTAACCACCTTGAGAAGTCTTGGCAAACTCCAGATGGCCACGTGGAGGGTCTTTTGCGGGTGCCAGGCTATGTCTGGATCTGACCGGTGACCCTGAGTGCTGGGCATTGCTGCTGTGGAAATGCAGGTGCAAAGGGGGTGACATCATCTGCCCCCAGCCACGCGAGGACTGGCAGGGCAGTTAGAGCCCCAGGGCAGTTTGGGCACCCCTTCTCCTGGATGGGTGAAGACCCTCCTCCTGGGGAATGGCGGGGTGGCTCCCACAGCTGCTGGACGCTGCCGACCGTCAGCCCTGGCAGAGGGAGTGGGGAGTCTTGAGGCTCCACTGCGGGCTGCTCTGAGAGGTGCGGAAGATGCTGGAGTCAGGGTCCCTCCTGTCCTGTGTGGCCTTGGGCATCACTTGCCTTTTGGGTACTCCTGTGACTGTTCTGTCTTCACACGAGGAATTCCATTTTAGCTTCTCCATCCCTGGTGGGGGGCAGCAACTAAATGGCCAAGTCTGTGCTTAGAACCTGCAGGGGCTGGCACAGGCAGCTGGGCTGTTGGGAGGTTCCTCTGAATGGGATTTTTTTTTTTTTTTTTCCAGAGACTGGGTCTCACTCTGTCACCCAGGTTGCTGAAGTGCAGTGGCGCGATCATGAATCATCGCAGTCTCTAACTCTTGGGCTCGAGCGATTGGATGGGATTTTTTAATGCTCTCTTCCTTCCCCCTCATCTGCAAGATCCCTAACTCCAGGGCATAGCAGCCCACAGTTCTGCCCAGCAAACAGGACTGGAGCATGGGGGTCCCAGCTGACCAGGAGGCCCTTTGTAGGAAGCCATCTTTGTCAGCCTTGGCCTCAGGGACTCTGCAATTGAGCAGGTCCTCACTGGGGTCCTTGCCAGCCCCTGGGACTCAGTGTATTCTGGAACTCTGGCTTCTGTCCCTCTTAGTTCATATGTTCTATATGGGGGACATGGATGTCCTCTAAAGAGGATGACCTCTCTTTACACCAGGGCCTCTCTTGCGTGGCCTTGTTCATACCTTCGTGTCTGTCCTCTCTTGGTACCCTGACATGGTCTCTACCTAGCCACTGGCAGAAAAGGCTGAAGCCCCCCCCGTCCCCCCACCACTGGCTCTGCCTGACTCCTCCCTGTGTGGTGATCTTACCCACAGATGGCATGACTGCGCCTTGGGCAAGGTTGATGCTGTAGGGGATAAGGAGGTTGCTCTCCTGCCTGGGGCCAAAGGTCCCTGTATTTGGGAGGGTGCCTTTCATTCTGCCAGCAATACCAAGGCCTCACTTGCAAACCTCTCTGCCAGGGTGTGAAATGTGCATGGAGGCAGAGACCTCACAACACAGTGGTTAGCTGCCGGGCTCTGAAGTCAGCCAGCTCTGGGACAACACTTCTCTGCACCTCAGATTCTGCATCCATAAGTGGGGGACCAGCTCCCCTTTGGGAGCATCCAGGGAGTCAGTAGATGCAAACGTCTTAGAACACAGTGTTGAGTCAGTGTGAGTCCCCCCAAGCCTGCACCTGGAGTGTTACAGGGACTTAACATGGTCTTCACTGTCTGTCTTGACTGGAGTCAGTGACACCAGTCCTCCTCCTGTAGATCTCTGTGGTCATAGATTCTTCTGATTTCCCAGCAAGGAAGACTGCTCAGTATGGTCCCTTACAGCTCACACTGTAGCTTAGAGAGAGGCAGAACCCCACCACATAGCATGGCTGGGGAGGTAGAACCTGGCCTCTGCCTCTGGTGCAGAATGGTCTCTGAGCCCTTTTGACCTCGAAGTCTCAGAGACTCTGAGGACACAGGGTGACAGGAGAGACTGGAGCAAGCAAGTATCTGCACGTGCCCCACCCCCCGCAACTACACAATTCCTGGCACTCACGGGCCCCGCCTTGGCCTGGCACGCCTGCTTGGGTTTCTGCCTGTGTGGTTTCCCCTTGGCCTTTCTATCACGTCCGCTGGCAGAGCATCCGCAGCTGTCTGCATTCCTGCGCCATGAGGACGGCCACCTTGGGGCCAGGCCTGGCTAGGACGCCCCCTGAGAGTGGAAACGTGCATGCTGGCCAGGATGTGCAGGGACAGAGCTTCAGGTACCTGCTTCTCCATGCTCGTGCATAGCTGTGCCCCTGTGTGTCCGTGTGTGCATAGGTCTGTGCGTGCACTGGCAGGTATGTACAGAGTGAACACAAACAGCTGTGTGGATACACAGGAGTGCCATGTAGTGGGGGCCTATGCGGGAGGAAACATACAAGCTCCTAGGGGCCCCATGGGTCTGTGAGTGGAGACCTGCACTCATGCATGACGGGGAGGCTGCGTGTTTCCCATACCTAAGGGCCCTTGCATGGGTGAGGGTCATGTACCCAGGCGTGGCTCTTCTCAGGTCAAGCTCACAGCCACAGGAGGAAGTTGGAGGAATTGAAAGCAGTGGGTCAGGATGAAATCAAACGCAGAGAACCCATTTGCCCAGCTGAGCTGGAAGCTTCCCACACGTTCCCCTATTTACTCTCATACTGATCCCTGGAGGGAGAAATGTGGGAGAAATGGCCCTCCCCGAGCCTCTCTGTTTGAAGTTAGGGTTAGGGTTAGGGTTATGGCCATTTGAGCTCAAAGAGGGCCAGTCACTTGTCCAAGGTAACACAGCCTGTAAGTGGTGGAGCCACTGCCAACTCTGTGTCTATCTGACTCTAGAAGCTGTCAGTCAGGGAAGGGAGGCAGAGGAGCAGTTGCCAGGGCCTGAGAATAGCAGAGACCTGTCCACTGTGTAGACCAGGGCCCAGCAGATCCTTTGGAAGGTGAGAGCGTCTGAGTGGCCCACCCAGGCTATGTGTACCTTGGACCCCAGCTGCTACGGCTGGTTACTATTCTAATAAACATGTGTAGCTGTTGCTCTGTGCTAGGCCCTGGTGTAAGTGCTTTGCACACAATGATGCATCTAATTCTCTCTAATGCCCTAGGAGGCCAGTACTATTATTATTAATTATTATTATACTATGTGTAAGATTTATATTATGTAATATGTAATAATTATTATTAATAGACTATTATTCTTATTTTAGAGATGAGAAACTGAGGCATAGTTAGGTAAAATAACTTGCCTGAAGTCCCACAGTTAATACCTGGCACAGCTGGGATTCCAGCCCATGCAGCTTGGCTCCAGGGTCTGAGGGCAGCCCCCAACACATGCCACTCTGACTGGCATCTCCTTGTGTGTGAGACAGACCCCGGCCTCACCCCCTTTCAGCTGGGTGGTCTCTACATGCAGGCCCAAGGAAGTTGAGGGCTGGGTGCACCAGCCTCTCCCCTCACAGATGGGGAAACTGAGGAAACTGTACTGGTATAGCACCTGGGCCTTCAAAGGTGACTCCCAGTGCCCAAGCAAACACTGACTTTGTCTGTTCCTCACTTGCTATGGGAGTTGAGACAAGTGCATGCCCAGTTCCCAGGAAGAGCAGGTAGGAAGGGAGTCCTAAGAGGAGGCAGGGCAGGCCTGGCAGCGGGCACTGTGTGGGCAGGCCGGTGAAAGTGAGGCTGGGCCAGGGCTGAAGTCAAGGCTCCGGAGCCGGTTTTCCCAGGCTGTAGCCGAGTAATCCTGTGTCTATATTTATCTCCTTCTTTCCCGGGTGAGTAAACAGAGCCTGATGCCAACCAGGCCCGCCAACCCCCACCCCCCATGCCAGCACGTTTCCTTCACCTGTAGGGTGGCCCTGGAGAGCACCGCAGTCTTGGCCCTAACTTCGGTTTGGCCTACGTAGGACACACAAGGATGCTTGAACCCAGTGGCTTCTGTGAAGAATCTAATTGTCGGAGGTGGTCAGGGATTCTCCAGTCTGGGTCGCTGCAGACATGGGCAGTCATGGCCTGGGCAATGTCAGTGCATTGGAGGCCTGGGAAGAACCCTCTACTCTCAGCATTCAGGAACAAAGGGTCCTCTTATCTCAGATATGTCAGACATGCCTTTCATTCCCGCATTCACACGTTGCTGTAGACATTGGTCCCCCTTCCCTCCAGGATGGTAAATTCCAAGAGGAGGTCTGCGTGCCCAGAGGTCTAGAACACAGGCTCTAGAGTCAGACTGCTCTGAAGCTGGATCCTGGCACCCTGACCTTAAGCTAATAACCTCTTCATGACTCTAGTTCCCTGCTTGTTAAATGGGACCAATACTTCCTACCTTCCAGGGATCATATGAGCGTTAAGTTAGAGGCATTATGTGCTGACGGATGGGGTGGGCTGTGCTGGGGAGGGGCTGTCTGTCCCCACCTGCAGGCCACAGGGGACATATACACATGGCTCTCACAATAGGCACACACTAATGGACACCCCTACTTTTGAGAGGAACATGCAGTCTGAACCCAGGGTGGATTAAATGGGTTGGGACTTGATCCCTGGAAAGACCCCAGAAGGTGCAGGAGCCAGATACTAGCTTTGCTGAGAACCTCTTCAGAGGTGGAGGAGGCAGGCTAGGTGGTCACTGTCAAGAGATGATGCAGCCTGGACCAGGCCTAGGCGTCATCACCCTGGACCCCCACCAGGATCATCGTGGCTAGCTAGGCCCCTGCCCTGACTCTGGTCTCTGCCCTGGTGGTGCTACCTCCCTGACCTTGGAGCGGCCTGGGCCTGGTGCACGTGCATGGCAGCCCCATCTGCTCCCAGGCTGGATTAGGCAGAGTCCGAGGACGTGCTGGGCTGGCAGGCTCAGGGGCGGGGCGGGCGCTGGTGCTGGGGCTGCCGTATGCCAGCTCAGGCCTGGGCTGTGGCAAAGCCTTGTATGGCTCTGGCGGAGAGCTCAGCCGGCAGCACCCATTGGCTGGACTGGCACTCCCAGCTGGGGCTGCCCAGCCCCAAACCACGGGTAACTAGAGACGCCGGGAGCAGGTGGATTAGCGTGTCCGCCCACCCGCCCGCCTGCCCGCCCGCCCCAGGGCTGCTCTTTTCCTTTCCTAAAAAGGCAGAGCTGGGCAAGAGAGACGGGCAGTTGAACTCAGGCCTCGGGTAGAGGAGGGATGGGTGGGGTGGTGCAGGTGGCTTTGCTGAGGGATCAGGAATCATAGCCCTGACCTTGGGCCAAGCACTTCTCAGCTCTGGATGTCATCTGGAAGGGAAGCAGTAGGCAGTGGGGTCCCCCTGAAGTAGGCAATGCCTGGAAAGGGCTGGGGAATATGCATGTTGGGGTTCCCCAGCCCCAACCCAGGTTCCAGGGCTGCTTAGTAGCAAAGAGGCCCAGATTCTCTTTCCATAGGAAGCTAACCACTTCCCAAATGTGGGGACCTGGTTTCAACTCCTGGGCCTGCCACTTACCATGATGTCCTTGGGAAGGCAGTGTCACCACTCTGGTACCCTGACCCTGGGCAAATAACTTCACTGTGACTCAATTTCCTTGCTTGTTAAATGGGGCTGAAACTTCCTACCTTCCTGCTATAGAATAGATGCTGAGGTTATAAGGCATCTCTTCCCAGGGTCTCCTGAGCAGTGCCCATGATGAATCCCAAGCAGCACAGCCCCGTCTGCACCCTCGTCACCTGCTCTGTGTCCTCCACCAGCTCTTCCTTCTTCTCTCCACTCATGCTCATCTCAGGCTGGCCCATCCTATCTACAGTGGCCTGTCCCCGCCGAGTCTCCAGGACAGAGTGTGGGCTCCAGGTTCCGAGCCCAGAGAGGACCCAGGCCTAAGGGTGAGGGTAGGATCCCGGAGTCCTGCAGCCCCAGCCCAGACCTGGACTGGGACCCAGACAAAGCCTGGTGAAGGCCCCAGCAGCAGACAGCAGTGGCCACCGCCCTCTGAGGCTGGGGTCAGGGGGACAGGTGAGTGGCCCTGCCACTTACCAGGGTGTAATCTTCGGCTCTCCCCTTCATCTGTAAATGGGAATGTGCACCCTGTCCTAGTCCACTCCAAATGGGAAAGTGCTTCATGAACCTTAGAGAGCAGCCTGGGAGGCCTGCTGGCCAGCGATGTGTGAATGACCGGCGGGCCTTGGGCCTGCTGGCAGACAGTGGAGGAAAGAATTCACAGGCACTTTTCATGCTCTCAGCTACTGGAATCTAGGCCCGGTGTCTGCTGGTCATTCCTTGCACCTGTGGCCTCAGGCACAGGGACCTAAAATGGCTACCAGATGGCCATACTAAGTCAGGAGGATGCTGGAGAGAAGTCCCAGCTGGACCCTGAGTGGTCACAGCTGGACAGTCTGAGATTCCGGGCTTCCCTGGAGCCCAAGTGTGAGACGGGAGGAGGCGGGAGGGCCTCAGGTTCCCTGAAGGACTACATGAGAGCCACACAAGGGTTTTCTAGTCCTCATACTGCCCCTACCTAGCTGTGTACCTTCGGCTGCTGGGGGCCCTTTGGAGCTTCTGTTTTCCTCTCTAAAACTGGGGACAGTAACTCTTATCTTGCTGGGTTGTTGTAGGGACTACAAATCAAGTTTGTAAAATGCTGGGCACTGGGCCTGGCACGTACTATGCTATTTTTCTTCTCCTTCTGGGGCTGTTGTGGGGGTCTACTTCCCCACTGGCCTAGACCGAGACATGCTCCCCGCATGATCCAAGGATGTGCTCCCCAGGCACCTGCTCCAACGACGGCTCTTCATCCCATGATTCTAAAGCCAGCTGCCACGTTTGCTCCCAGGGCCTCTTCTGGACTGTTAGTTTTTTCACTCGCTCACTGTAAAAATCCAGCACCTTTGAGGCTACCACTGTCAGGCCCTCCTCCCTCCCATCGCTGACATCTGCTCATCTCTTCTTCCAATTCTGAGATGTCCTAGCCTTGTATGATTATCATTAGGGCTGTTTCCAATTATTCTCATTTTCCTCCATTAGGCGTGAGCATGTGACTTTCTTTAGCCAGCAAAATATGCATGGAAGGGATAGTTGTTTCCACGTAGAAGCATTTACTTGCCAGTGGGAGGCCCCTAGTACTGTGCTTGCCTCAGCCCCTGGGGTCATGGAAGCACAGGGAAGGAGCCTTTATCAGTCTAGATCTCTGACTAGGATAAGCATAATTCCCCTGCTGACCTACACTGAACGTATAGTGAGGGAAAGAAATACACGTCCCTTGCATTCAGCCGGAGTGCCTGGCTTGCTAGTTTCTGCCGCATAACAGAACCCGTCCTGACAGTTGCGCCCTGACTCACGGCCCGGATCTCTACTTAAGCCCTGCAATCCTCAGCGATGGCCTCACTTGCCACCTGCACAGCCCACTCGGCACCCTGGATGCTCACTTCCTGTCCTCTTCATCCCCAGTGGTGATCTCTTTCATCGCACCTCAGCCACCCACGCCTGTGGCTGACACAGTCTTCATCCAATGAGTTAAGACAGCTCACAACATTTTCTTGTTTTCATCCAAGTGGTCACTTGACCACTGGCCTTTCTCCTTATCAACCGGGCCTGCTTGTTCCTTTCTCAGCATGTGGGCTCAGTGGCTAGTGACCTCACCTCTTCACTTGCCAGTGACTCACCTCCAGTAACTCATTGTCCTTGTGTCCCGTGGCCTGGCTAACCCTGGGCCACCTTCCCCATGCCCACAGCCAGCGGCTGAGGACTGCTGGAAAAACCACACCACTAAGCAGACAGAAGGCAGCTGGCACGCGATGCTATGCAGGTGCCTTCCCTGTTTCCCTGGCGGCTTCCTCTTGCTCCCCTCAAAGGTCATTCACACCTATTTAGGGGTCTTTGATCTTTTCACCCTGCAGCTTCCTCAGGTGACTTCACTCTATTTCCCACATACAATCCACCCTCAAGAGTGTCCCCAACTTCCTGTCACCAAACAGATAGGCTGACTTCATCTGCACTTCCTCCCTCCCCTTCTTTTGGGCCATAGTGGGAGAGGAGTCTACATCTGGCTTCTCGTCTCCTCACCAGCCCATCACACACTCGGCTTCCTTTCCCTGCACCCCACACTCTCCCACAACTGCCCCTGCTCTCCCCTGTCTCTAGCCCAGGCCCCTAGAAGGTGTCTGTGTCTGCTACCTCCACTTTCCCACCTTGTCCTCACTCTTCAACCACCACCATCGACTGCCACCATTTATTCATTCAACATTCAGCAGCATCTATGAAGGACCCACTAGGCACCAGGAATTGTACTAGTCCAGCTTCCCCAAAAGCCAGCAACAATGAATCCTCTGATTGCTTTGAACGAACAGACCCTCTTAGGCTCTTAGCACTAAACTTCTGGATGGCGTTTACTCTGAGAATCCCCCTTGATCGCCCATCAGTCAATCTATCCTCTCCTTCTCATGGCTCCCTTCGTCCTCCCCACCCTTAGGACTTTTCCAAGAAAGGTCCCCTGGGTGATGCAGACTCACTCTGGATTAGCACCGTCATTGTCTTCCACCACAGCCGTGATGGCTACTGTGATTGAGTAACTGATGATGGCCTCCCCTGCTAGAATGTGAGCTCCTCGTGGTGGATCTGTGTCTGTCTTGCTCGCTGTTGTATCAATGACTGCCTCTCATTGGCACTCGGCAAATCGTTGCTCAATACAAAAGGTGGGGACTCCATATCTTTTCCACCCTTGTAACCCCAGAACCCTGTGCAAAGCCTGCTCAGAAACAAATTGTTGAAGGCTTACTATGTTCCAGGCTCTGTTAGCCATCCTGTATATGCCATCTCCCTTAATCCCCACACCAGCCCTTATAGATATGGATCATGCCCCTCCACTTTACAGATTAGGAAACAGAGGCACAGAGAGGTTAGGTGAGTTGCCCAAGGTCTCACAGGCAGTAAGTGCTGTGCCTCTCCCACTGCCAACACTCAAGAACCAATTCACTATTCATCTTGTAGTGAGGTGAATGGGGGCCCTCCCCGAAAGTTAAGTTTATGTCCTAATGCCTGGAATCTGTGAATGTGGCCTTGTGGAGGCAGGGACTGGAGTGATGAGTGTATAATCCAGGGAAAGACAAGCATTGTCTGCAGCTACCAGACGCTAGGAGGGGCATAGAATTGATTCTCCTTCAGAGCCTCCAGGAGGAATCAACTTTGCCAACACCTTGACTTTGGAGTTAAGGCTTCCAGAACTGTAAAAGAATAACTTTCTGTTGTTTAAAGCCACCTAGTTTGTGGTGATTTGTCACTGCAGACTAGGGAACAAATACAGGCCCCAAACCAGATGGTGCTATATCTGGCGCTTCCTCGAGAGGCCTTTCCAGGGTCTGCAAGAGAGTCCTAGGCTGTGTGACTGCAGCCTAGTCACCTCCGCTCTCTTGGCCTGATTGCTCTGAAGCAAAATGAGCACTTGGGATGCCAAGTGTTCTTCCAACTCTGACATCGTGGAACCCTCTAGAAAAACCATGAGCCAGGCAAGCAGGGCTATGTTGGGATTTTCAGATTTATTCCAACATGCTAATTTTTTTTTTTAAAAAATATCCTCAGGCTGAACACTCAGCCAGAGCTGTAATAAAGGCAATTATTATACTTGTAAAAACTTCTCATTCACAGTACAGATGTAATTTACAACAAAGGTCACACACATCAATACTGAGCATTTTTCCTTTTGTACGTCAGACTCTGTGCTTTAGACCTGCGTGGATTTTTTGTTTTTTTGTTTTTTTGTTTTTTTCTTTTGCACTGATATATACCATATCAACATTGCAAGATGCAAGTGTGGAAACTGGAGTTTAAATAAAATTACAGGCAAGACCACCCCATCCCAGTGCGGTTGCTGTACATATCTACAGTACAATTTTTGGAATGTATTGCCATTTAAGAACATAGAAACTTTCTACAGACAATTTCACGTACAGAATACATACACCTTTTAGAAAAAAAGGCAAATATTTATCTTACAGAGAGCATTGTATTTTACATTTGCCTGCACATTTCCTTTTTCTGTTTCTTTTCTTTCTTTCTTTCTTTTTTTACATACTAGATTTAGTAAAGTGACCGTAAGTGCCGAAGCGGTTTTCTAATGGAAAGCAGACTGGATTCACAACACAGAAGCAGAATTGGTGGAATAGGCTTTCGGGAACTTTCTTTCCCTGGTCACACGGCAGATCAGTCCCCAAGGACAGGTGCTCAGCCAGGACTTTTGCTTTAAGAAGGATTTGTCTGGAGAAAGGACTAGAGAGAAATCCAGCTCAGATGTATTGCTCATTCCTCTTCAGAAGGACTGGGTGGGAATGGAGCAGGGGCTAGAGGAATCTGGAAGCTAATTCTTTTAGGCTTTTTCCAACAGAGGGAAGCAGAGGGACTTCTGGGTCTGGAAGTTGGAGCTTATGGAGGCGACAGTGCAGGCAGCTGGCTGCTGTCAGGCTCCTGGAGGGTCGCAAGGCTTGAGGCCAGAGTGAGAGCCATAGGTGCGGGCAGGAGCAGAGAGGAGTGGGGTTACTATCCAGGATGGCACTGAGATTGCCAAGGGTGAAGAGCATCGTGGAGCGCAGGCCTGGGGGGCAAGGACTCACCAACTGAAGGCAAGGTTTGGCTCTGAAACCTCGACCAGTTGGTTCCTCCCCTATTGCCCACACCTAAGGACCAGGGCTAGTCTGTACCGAGGAATGGCCACCCCGCGCATTTCAAAAGAGCACGCAGCAGGCATCTGTGCCAAGTCAGCCACTGCCTCCTCTGCTGCTTCCCTCAACAGGCACAATAACATCACAGGCAAACAGGAAGCTTGGAAGTGACTGGGAGCAGGGCAGAAGGCCCAGGGGAGGGCGTGCATGGGGCAAGCGTCTTTCTCCAGATCATGAAGGTGTACCTGTGGGCCGGAGGCTCTGTGCGCAGAGGACTGGGACTAGAGTCCGGAGGAGGGGGTTAGAGCTGTGCCCAGTGACATACACCCAGGCTGGTGGCATTGGTTGTGTCCCTCTGGGCACAGCATCAATGTGGAGGCAGCCCTTTGGTGAGATTCTATTTGTGCATTTCCCCCCATCATTTAGAAATAGTCTCCAGTGACTCCTGGCCCCTGTGGCTTCTCTGCCTGAGCCTGACGGGCCCGGTGACTGCCGGGCCTCTGCCCTGCCGGCTGCGCTGTTCATTGCTAGGCTGCCCAGGGAGGAAACCTTGGGTGGGTAGGCTGTTTGAGTACAGGGAGAAAAATGCCCACGAGAGCTGGAAGGCAGAGTGGGGTGGAGTGGTGTGGGGCCCCCCACCAATGTCAGGGGCTAGTCCACCAGAGCCCCCAGTCTGCTGCATTGTAGGTCTGGGGCAGAAAGAGCCTGCCCAGGGAGATTTTTAACCTGGGCTGAAGCAAAGGCCTTTATGCAGCTCCCAGACCTCAGCCCTTGAAGCTTCCAATCCGTGGGCAGTCCCATGGGTCAGGGCTGAAAGGCAAGGGTGGGAAAAGCCCTGGCCTCCTGGGACTCGGAGGAGTCACTTTCTGCCAGACCACTGTCCAGCAATATGGACGGTGTGGTCCAGGCTGGGCTTGCTGCTGCTTTGGGGAGGATGAGAGCCCTCATCTCTGAGGGAAGCAGTCAGGAGCTGCTGGCTAATCTTGACTCCCCAGGACCCTGGAACACAGTGGACCCCCAGGGAGGCCCTGCCTTTCGTCTCATTTTTGTTTTAGCTCTGAGTGAGGCAAAGGAGAATGAATGAACAAGGTGGTCCGGCTGCAGGCTGGACTGCGGCTGGTTTGTCTGTCTAGTAGGGACCAGGCCGGGGAAAGGCCACGAATTGGAAGAGGCAAGTACGGCCCCGCACAGGGAACTCACAGAAGGGTCTTAATCCTCCCCACCTACTGTGTCCTGTACCCAAACAGCTTCAACAGCTCAAGAGCCCTGGGGCGGGCACTTGATTCATACAGCCTGGCTGAGGACTGGGGACTGGCCAGAGAGGTCCCTGCTCTTTATAGGGTGGCATCAAACCCAGCCTTCATGGGCCACGACCATAGTCCCTGTGCTGCCCTCCTTTGTAGAAAGTAAAGAAAACCAGTTCTGGAACACTGGGGAAAAACTCACCTCTCCCAGTTGGGGCAAACACACTACAGTTCAACTTCCATAGTTCAATTTGGGATTTAAATTTCTGGTCCTATTATTTTTCTTACAAAGTAGAGTTTTGCCCCAGGAAATGCAGGGCAGCTTCTTGAAGGTAGAGAGGGGGGTAAGGAAGAGGCACTGGCTTGCACTGATTGCTTTGGAGAATTCCAATGACTTAGGACAATTCAAAAATCCTCTAGGTCACGAGAATCTGTGGTGGCTGGGCAAAGTATCAAACACCGTCCTCTCTCTCTTTTTAAAAAAGAGGTGTAAGACAGCGAACACGCCCGGGCCATATCCACCAGCCACAGTTCTGGGTATTTCCTTGGGGTCGTGGAGACAGGGACAGTGTGAGGCAGGGAGAGGGGGTGGTCCCGAAACAGTTCTCTGCAAACTCCTGTGGTGGAGCACTGGAAAAACTCAGCCGTGAGTGGAACAGGGTCCCTTGTACCCCAGGGTGAAACAGAACCCAAAACCCAGTCTCAGGAACAACCCCTAAGGCTTGGGCCCTGCCACTTCCGCCCTTGTGGGTAGTTTTAGAACAGAGGAGGCAACAGAAGAGTGAGGCCTTGGTCAGGGGCTTGGGAGCCAGGGATGGACAGTCAGGGCTCCTTCCCCAGCCCAGGGGGCCAGGGTGGGGTGCAGAAGGGAGGTGTTGGGAGTGGGGGTGCGTGGGTGGGGTGGCCTGCCCACCTGGGGAGTGCCAGGATGGGCCTATGACTCAGACTACCAGAGTATCCAAGGGCCCTTGGGGAGCCAACCCTCCTCCTTCTACCTGCACCTATTATTTTGCATTGAAATCCTAGGAAAAGTATAATTTTATTTTCTTGCAAAAAAAAAAAAAAAGGAAAATATTTTTTCTGGGCCTGCCTGCTGGGGCCTGGGTGAGGGTCACCTGCCTCTGTTTGCACCCCTGTGCCTGGGGACACTGACCTTTCTGCTGGCAGAGAGGGGTGGCCATGAGCTGGGCAGCGGGTAAAGTGGCAATAAACAGGAACCTTGATCGCATCTGTACACAGGAGTGCTTCCTTTTACATTTAATTCTATATTGTTTGAGGTTTCCTTTTCCTTTCTCCCTCAGTGCACCCCTTCCCCTCTGCCAGCCTCTGGGGTGGGTGGCTGCCAACCGCAGCGGGGAGGGTCAGGAGGCTCCACCATCAGCCTTTCCCCAAAAGCATAAACTATTCACAGCCTCAGACCTCTCATGGGTTGTTGTTGTTTTTTTTTAAATGTATGTATGTGATTTGTTTTGTTTCTTCTTAAGCAACAAAAGGTGTAGAAAAAGGCACAGGTAACTGCATACATGGAAAGGTACAACAGATGGGGCCGTGAGAGCTCCTGGACGGAGGGACAGATGGGGCTGAGGGAGTGGGATGATTCAAGGAAAGTGGCTGGAAACGTCTGTTGCTGGATACTGGAAGCCAGATGCTGAAGCAGTTGGAGAGAGGCTAAGCGTTGCGGGGGCCCCTGTCCTCAGGCTGATGTGGAGGTGCCCTGGGCTCCCCACTTCCTGAGGGCTTGGGGGAGTCCTGCCTGGTCCTGGGTTCCCCAGAGAGATTCCTCCTCCGGGCTGGGAAGCGGGCAGAGGCCTCCGCCAGGCAGCCCATGGAGCTGCTGCGGTCCAGCGGCGGGGTGGCAGAGGCCTCGGGGTTGGTCGGTGCACGCGGGAACTCCAAGCGGGGGCTCCAGGACTGCGCTGCCCGGCGTCCCTGGGGTGGCCGGGGCAAGGTGTCGGGTGGGGTGCAGGGGCTGTGCGTGGGTGTGGGCTCGGCAGGTGCCTCGGTCCCACGGGGTGTCCAGTCAGGAGGCCTGCCCGGGCCTCCGCCGGTCCTCTCCCTTTCCTTGGGGTAGTCCCTGCCCTCCAGCTCTGAGGAGAGTGTGAATTTGGAGACCTTAGCCACGGGCGACACGGAGGCTGATGAGCTCTCAGTGGGACTCCAGCGGCCTCGCTCCTGGGCCTCCCGGGCCCCCGTCAGGTCGCTGCCACCCCCGGAGAAGCCACTGACCCAGGCTGTGGTGGGCCCTGGAAGCAGGGTGGGGTGGGCTCCTGGCCGGGCCTGCACCATCTGGATTCCACCGATGGGAATCAAGGGACACGGGGCACGGGTCAAGTGCTGGGAGTGCAGGGGCAGGTGGCTGAAGATGTTCTCCTCTGTCCGGGCCGGGATGTGGCCGTGGAAGTCATGGAGGGCGGAGAATGGTCGGGAGGAGAGAGGATGAGCAGGGCTGGGTGAGCAGGAGGGACTTCGGGACTCGGCCTTCTGCTGGGGTCAGAAAACAAGACAAGGTAAGGTGAAGGTTACGTGCTGGGCACATGGGGAGCTGAGGCCTGGAAGTGGGAAGGGGACTTGCCCAAGATCACAGAGCGAGTCCAGAGTCCCAGCTGAGCTGAACCCAGAACCAAGCTCCTGACTCCCTGCCCATGATGCTGAGCCTGCTGCCATCTCTGGAATGGGCCATCTCCAGCTCGACAGTGACCATGAGTATGCTCAGGCCCCATGGTCTCCATGCCTCTGGCCAGCATATCTGTCTTCAAAGGAGGGGATACTTGAGCAACGTGGGGCCCTGTCGTCACCCATGAGCCTGGCCTCTATGTGGGTCTGCTGCCTCTCCTGTTCCTAAATGGTCTTCACCCAGCTTCACCCCTGGACATGAGTTCCCACCTGCAGTTCTTGACCTTCTGCCACCCCCAGGAATTTGAATGTGACCCCAAAATTAAAAATCAAGGATTCCTAGATCAGTGTTCCTCCAGGAGTGACAGGGCTGGGTCATGGCAACATGGAGACAGAGAAGGTGTCAGAAGGTGGTGAGCTGATGATGGTGCTCTCAGTTGAGGGGTCATGGCAGCTGAGGGGACAGGGATGGTGACTGTGCTGACGGGGTGGCAGCCGTGGTGTGTTGGTGCAATGGTGACAGTGGTGGTGCTGCCCATGGGGACAGTGCTGATGATCCACAGGGCGTCTCTGAGGGCACTGGTGACAGTGATATTGGAGATGGTGATGGTTTTGGTTAAGTTCTGCCATCTGCTCAAAGAACACAGGCAGATGGGGATGGGGTGGGGGTGGGAAACTGCATGAGTATTTACACCCACATCCAAGGCTACACCCCTTGCAAGTGACGTGATATCGTTTGGATATTTGTCCCTGCCCAAATCTCGTGTTGAATTGTAATCCCCAGTGTTGGAGGTGGGGCCTGGCGGGAGGTGTTTGGGTCATGGGGACTGATACTGTCCTCCAGATAGTGAGTAAGTTCTCATGAGATCTGGCATTTTGAGTGTGTGGCACCTTCCCCCCAGCTCTTTCTTTGCTTCCACTCTGCCATGTGAGATGCCTGTTCCTGCTTCGCCTTCTGCTATGAGTAAAAGCTGCTTGAGGCCTCCCCAGAAACCGAGCAGATGCTGGCACCACGCTTCCTGTACAGCCTGAAGAACTGGGAGCCTATTCGACCTCTTTTCATTATAAATTACCCAGTCTCAGGAATTTGTTTACAGCAATGCAAGAACGGACTAATACGTGGTAGAACCCAGATCCCATGAACTCCAGAGTCCATGCTCTGTGCTTCTGAGGCTAAAATAAAGTTTAATTAGCCAGCTGATTCAGGGCACCCAGCGTGGTGCATGGCACAGTAGGGGCCTAATAAATGTTTGCTAAATTATTAATAACTACTGAGCTGGCAGAGCTGTTTAGTTCCAGGTGTGATACCCAGGAGGGTGTGAACTTGCAACCCCCGCACCCACAGGGGAGAAGCGGCCCAGCCCCCAAGGGCAGGAACTCACCCACGGGGAGGCGCAGGTCTCTGGGCTTCTGCTGAGGAGCTTGTGAGGTAGAGGAGCGGGCGGGAAGAGAACCCGCGGGGCCAGCCCCAAGCCTGGGCCATGCTCCCCCGCTGAAGGGCTGCCCGGCCCAGCTAAGGCCCACTTCCCTGGCAGCGCTGACCGTGGTGGTGACTCGGCCTGACCCGGAGACCATCTCCTGGTGGGCGAGTATCTGGGGAGGCCTGGGTCGGTGGCACCCTCGAGTTTGGAGAGCACATGTGCTCGAGGGGGCAGTTCTCTTCCCAGGGGGCGGAGGGTGAGAGGAGACAGCTGAAGTCTTGGAGACCCACAAGGGAGAGGGTCCATACCCCTTCCTGGGTCCACGTGCAGGCCAGGCGGGCTCGGGGCTGAGGCCTGTGGTTCTCGGGCCGGGGAGCATCGCTGGGGAGATGAGTCGTTTTTGGTTAGTGAGTGTTTGCGGGCTATTGGTGGACGGCTGCCTGCTTCTTTGCTTGGGGACCATGGTCTTCTCGGGGACACAGGCTTGGAGCTCAAGGCTGAGCCTGTGTCTTTCTCCACAGAGCCCAAAGGGGCCGGTCCCAGCCGGGGGAGGCCCAGCGTACTCTGGCTGGACATGGAGCAGCTGCTGGCTGTCAGGCGCTCAGCTTCTGAGACGGAGCTGCCTCGTGTAGCCTGGGTGCCAGAGGCGGGGGCATCTGGGGGCTGAGGGCCCGGGATGGGTGAGGAGTCTGCCCGCAGTGCATGTGGTGGGCCAGGCGGGGGCACCTCTGAGGATGGTCTGGACAGCTCGTCCTGGCTCTCCTCCTCATCCTCATCCTCGTCTTCGTCCAGGTCTGAGTCTGAGTCCGAGTCCTCCAGGTCCGAAAACTGGTGCTCCTCTACAGCCTCTGAGCCCTCTCGTCCTTCCGAGTCCTGGAACAGGTCGTCACTGGTTCCTGAGGGCAAACACAGAAGACCCAAAGTCACAGTTGGGCCTTGGCCCCGCTGCCCTCATGGCTGCTCCTCTCTGAGCCCCAGTTTCCTTGCCTGCTGACTGGGCAAAATAGCCATGGCAAGGGCACAAGATTGTGGGGACAACCACGAAACGTAACAGATATGGGAGCGCTTTGTAAATAACAACAGTGAACAATAATTCCTTTATGCCTAGAATGTGCAACGTTCAGGTCTGAGAGCTTTAGGTAAATTTATTCATTTAGACCTCAAAGAATCCTATGAAGCTGGTACTGTTCTCATCTTCATGTTACAGATGAGGAAACTGAGGTAAGAGAGAGTAATTAACTTGCCCATGGAAGACAGTAGTAGGGCTGGGATTGAGCCACAGCAAAGAAGACAGTCTTTGTTTGTTTCATT
Organism: Mandrillus leucophaeus; assembly: GCF_000951045.1. Classification (NCBI taxonomy): domain Eukaryota; kingdom Metazoa; phylum Chordata; class Mammalia; order Primates; family Cercopithecidae; genus Mandrillus; species Mandrillus leucophaeus. The sequence goes on from NW_012107252.1 coordinate 532,183, forward strand.
AGCATCTCAGTGCTGGCTTTGCCACGGGCAAGTTACCCCACCTTGCTCTGCTTGGTCTCCCCCTTTGTCGAATGAATGTGATGGTCTCACCTCACCAGGTTTTCTAGGAGGAGTAAAAGGAAGACCTGGCACATATCGAGGGCTTAAAAATAATTATACCTGCCATATTAACACATTAATGATGAACTCTATTATTCCAGGACAGAGCAGTCACACTGGCTGGTCCAGCAGCACAGAGCCATCCGTGGTCAGTGTAAACACACATCTGCCATGGTGACCAGGCTCCTGGTGGCTGTCACAATGGCATCTGGCAGGTGGTGGCCTCTGGCCTCTGTGGGCGGCTTGACTAAGCTGACCTCAGGCTGCAGAGCAGGTCCCCATCCCAGCCATGCTCTTATCTGAGGAGCCACTGCCCTTTTGAAGTCCAGGCTGCCTCTAGCCTCAGGGCCCTCCCATTGTCTGCCAGCCCCAGCTTCACTCCATAGTTTTTGACCTACATCCGGCTGAATGCCCACTTTTGTCCACTTTGGACATCTGACTGCTGCATGTTGAGAGACTTGGAAGCAATTGTTCACAAGAGTAAACAAACAACAAAACTGTGATACTTGTTTCAGATATTGTTGGACATTTAGGTCACTTGCACTCCTTAAACAGACTACAAGAATAATAACAGAATTATTGAATAGAGTATAAAAGTGGGGGTTAGGACCCTGAAACACTAGCCTCCTGGTCTGACTCCTCTGGGATGGCCCCAACCAGCCGGGTCACCTCTAACATGTCAGGAGTCTAGTTTGGGCATCTCTGAAATGGACAGCAATCCCGATGCCGGGGAGAACTCCGCTAACATCTGGCCTCCTCACTGGCCCATCGCTAGACCATCGGAACCTGTTTCTGGTCTGCAGAATGAGGCTGCTGACAGGTGGGCTGAGCCAGCCAGCCAGCCCCATCACTCACACATGTCAGTACTGCACCCACCACTGACCAGGAGGGCTGGCACAGAAGCTGACTCAGGCCGCTGGGGCAGCCAGGCTTTGGCTCTCCACCATGTCCAGCTGCCCCGAGGCCAGAAAGCCCGGAACTAGCACTTCCAAGTCACTCAATATGCAGCAGTCAGATGTCCAAAGTGGACAAAAGTGGGCATTCAGCCGGATGTAGGTCAAAGCTATGGGGTGGAGCTAGGGCTGGCAGGCAAAGGGAGGGCCCTGAGGCTAGAGGCAGGGTGATGAGATCAGAGGAGGAATGAAGGATTAGGATGAGAGCAGGACTGGGGATGGGGGTGAACTTTGCAGTTATGCCCCAGGCATTTACTTTCCTTGCCTAGGACTTTGGCAGGGGCCTACTACTTCATCACCCATTCACCTGGCCCTGCCCCTTATTTACATACAGCAAAATCCAGGCACAGATGACTCCGTGAGAGCTGGTGGCTGAGTCAGAACTAAGGCTTACAGCCCTTGCATTGTTACACTGACAGTTTAAAAATGATGTGCTGCACTAAGAATCAGGGAGTGGTCGGGTTTGAATCTCAGCACCACCACTTCCTTGCTGTGTGACGTTGGATGCTTTACTTTCTCTGTGTCTGGTTTCCTCATCTGTAAACTGGGTAGTGATAGAAGCACTCTAGGAAGTTGTTGAGAGGACTGTGAGGGTCTGGCACACAGTAAGTACCCAATAAACTTCAGCTCCTGTCATCCCTGTCCCCCCAGTCTCAGCAGGCAGGTAGCTGGGGTGGGACTGTCAGCATTTTGCAGATGAAGGTCACAGGGGTAGTGTTAGGAGTGAAGGAGAGTCAGGACCAGCGTCTCCTGATGTCCAGCAGGGAGGGCTCATAAAGACCGTCTTTACTAATGTGGAAGTTGAGACCCAGTAGGGATAATGGCCCGTCCTGGGCACTCAGTGCATGAATGCTGGAAGCCAAGAGTCCCCTGCCCAGCTCGAGGCTGGCCGGGCCCTCCACATCTGCGTTCCTGCAAGGCACTGGGGAATGCCTCTGTCTGGGCGGCCCCTTCCCAGGGCCCTTGCTGGAGCGGCCCCGCCCCTGCTGGGATCCAGGCCAACGCTCCACAAATGAGTGTGCTTGAGCGCGCGGCGGGCGCCGCTGGGAGAGGCCACGCGGTGGCGCTGGCGCCCAGCCTGGCCAGCACCGTGGGCAGGGACCGGGCGCCTCGCTCCTTCCAGGCAGTCCTCCCACGCGCCACCTCGCGTTCCACAGACACGAACTCATGCCGCTCCCCCCTGCATCTGTCTGGTCGCGGGAAGTGGAAACTCTATCCAATTCAGTCTCTTGGGCCGTAAACCTTGGAGTCCTCCTTGGCTCCTTTTCGTCCTCCCCCCTCCCTTCTGCTCCATATAGGGTCAGCTGAGCCTGTGGGCTCTCCCTCCAGAGCCCACCCAGAATCCCGCCGCTTTTCCACCTCCTGAGCACATCCGGCCTCCCCGCGCCCCCAGCACAGGCCAGAGGACGCCCTGCCTCTCTCCTCTGCTCCAGGGCACCCCCGGTGCCCTTCAGCCCTCAGGCTCCAGGTCTCTCTGAACCGGCTGCCACCGCGCCCAGCGGGCTCCAGCACTAGGGAACCCCGCACCTGATGCTCCCTCTGTAGGAGAGCTCCTCCCTGACCCCACGTGGCTCCTGACTCCGGTTCCTTCCGGTGGGGGTTCTCTGCTCACAACCCTCTGTCTAGCACAGCAGCCCTCCCCACGGGCCCCAGCCCTCACTTGGCTCTTCTGCTTTCTCTTTGGCTTCACAGGCAAGGCCCTTGCTCTACTCCACCTTCGTTCCTTGCCCAGCTCCCCTGCCATGCCGACTGCCTGAGGACAGGAGCTGTTTTATTTACTGCGGAACCTCCAGCACCCCGAACAGAGCCAGGCACAGAGATTGTGCCCAGTAATTACTTCTGGAATGAATGCATGGATTTCGTCCTGAGAAAAGTGGCTCTGAGCATCCTCCTTCGCTCCACTGGGAAAATGAGGCTGGGGCGGGGCAGGGACCTCAGGGGAGGGCTCTGGCTTAGGCTCAGGCTCCCCTGGTTCAGCCCACCAGGCAGTGGAGTGGCATGCAGCCAGGGTTTTTGTGTGACCTTGGGCTATTTTTACCTGTCTGAGCTTTGACTTCCCTGACTTAACATGCGTGACACAAGTTTCTGCCACCTGTTTTAAGGACTCAATGAGACAATATGTGTATATGGCCCAGTGTATCCTTGTCAAGCACCGCGAACCCACATTCTAGCTTTGGGGTGAACAGCCCCAAGTTCACTGTGTTCTGCTCTATAAAAATGACGTATTCCGCCTAAAAGGAAATATGACTTAACTCTTTTTTGTAAGACCACAAATATTCCCCAAATTGGAAAAACAAAAATGGAACAAGACACACAGTGTGTGCATACACACTCCTCTCTGTCACACTCTAAGTCCTGGGGCTGATTTCAGGGAATCAGTATGCTTCCTGCTTTGCTTGGTGCTGAGAAATGGCTCCAGCCTCCTCCTGTTGAAGGGACTGCGGTCCACCACCAAAGCCCTTCTGGCCACCTGTCTGACTGCTAAGGCCTGGCAGTGCCCAGCCAGACCCACTGGCTTCAAATCCTCTGCCCTGTCTTCTCAGAGACTGACTCTAAGATGCCTCCTGGGGATTGACCACCATGGCCAGGGTGTGTACGGGGATGGGGCTGGGAGGTGATAAGCAGCTGTCAGGTCTGCTTTGGGCTTTCGTGAAACTCTCCTAGCTCCAAAAGGCCCATGTGTCAGGCCCATGCCGGAGTGTGTAGGCAGGAGTGTGGGTGTGGAGCTTTGGAGAGTATGTGTCCCACAGTGTCACTGTGAGGAGTTGCTGGGATAATTCAGGGCATGCATTTAGAACCTGCCTGACACATAGTGGGCACTCAGCGTTGACTGTGAGTTCTCTTGTGTGCTTTATTCAGTAAACATTCACTGAGCACCCATGGGTGCCAGGCGCTCCACCTGCATGACAGATGGTAATGCACGATAGCTAGGGCTGCACAGCATATCCTATCAGCATGTGGGAAGGCGGCCCGATCATTCAGGGAATTTAACCTTTGTCTCTGAGAGTTGGGAGAAATGAAGGTGAAGACACGGGAGGGAGAGAGGCGATGAGGGGGAATGGAGCAAAGCAGACAGAAAGGAAGCACGGAAGGCAAAGAGTTAAGGTGGAGGAGGACGGGGAAGGCGGACGAGGGGAAAGGGACGGAGGAGGTTGGCAATTGTTACCTTCTTCGGCTTCCAGCTCCTCCAGCACCCCTGTCTCTTGGCACTTTTTGCTGTGGGCCTTCGACTTCATGTGCTTAGTCAGATTCCCTAGAAAGAAATGAGAATACTTAGGCTCTGCTGTGGGGCAGGAGGCCAGGGCGGGCCCAGGACTCACGGAGGTAGCACCTGGCCGGCAGGCCGTGGTTTCCAGGTCAGTCAAGGCCCTGCCAGCTGCAGGGGCTGGGCAGGAGCTGGGGCATCCCTCTGCCCTGGTGCTCAGGCCAAGACGTGTAGCCACAGCTGCTGTTAGGGCAGTGCACAGGAGCTAGGGGGGGGGGGGGGCAGGGGCGGGGGCTGCGAGGGGACAGAGAGTATAATGAGGAAGTGAGATGCTGGTTAAAAAACAAACAAAAAAAGAAATTAAAAGACAACTCAAGTGCAATAGGTTTCTTTTTCTTTTTCTTTTTTGCTTCTGATTTAAGTCTGGCCCTAGTAGCTGGTGACGCTCATCAGGCAGCACTATTGGCCATCTCAAGTGTGGGATGACGTGGGAGGCTCCCATTGACCGGCGTGATGGGTGAGGACTAAGCATGCCCTTCTGGCTGAGGATAGTTCTAGGGCAGCCCACAGGGCAGAATTCTAGTGTAGGTAGAGAAACCAGGGCAAATTCAATATTACGCATGGTGAGAGGGCAGAAGGTGAGAGTAGGGAAGTCTACTGGCCAGGGATTCAGGAGCCACAAGGCTGGGGGCCCAAGCTTGGTTTCCACAGAGAAGTCCCATTTCTGGGCCTTCAGTTTCCCCAGGCCAGTCTACAGTGCAGACACAGGACCAGGGTGGTCAGGGAAGGCCCGGGCAAGGCCTCTGTCCTGCTCCATGCCTACAAAGCCCTCAGAGGGCAGGCTGACTTTGCCCCAAGTTGTAGGTCCAGCCCACAAGCTGCAGAGCAGAGACAGCAGCTCTGTGGAATGAGGGAGCAGTAACAACAGCTTCAGTTCCCCAGCAGGTGTGCAACATTTCACAGGCCACACAGCTCGGTGGACAGGAGGGTTCTAGGAAGGACAGGCAGAGCATCCCAGCCTGCCCCAGAAGAACACAGGCCAGATGCCTCAGGATATTGCTTTGGGCCCAGCAGCTACTCCCAAACTATGATGTGCTCACTGTTGCCCTGGGGATGGCTGTATTTCCATATGATCATTAACATCATAAGTGCCCTGAATCAGGTATTCTGTCCCATTAGTCTAATTAATTGGTAAGTTTGAATGGATGGATGGAGGAGAGAAGAATGGAAAGAGGTAAGCCTCCTGGAGTGGATGAATTGAGTGATTGGTGGGTGGATAGATAAAGTGGATAAAGGAAATATAAAGAGAATGAAGAACAGGAAGAGGATAGACAGAGGGATGGAACTCTAGATGAGCAGATAAGGAGATGAATAGGCAGACAGAGGATAGGTGAGTAGATGAAAATAAATGGAAGGATAGATGGAGAATGGGTCAATAAACAGGTGGGATGATGGAGAGCTGGATGGGAGGACGGAGACATGGATGAATGGAAGAATGGCTGGTTGGATGGATGAATGGACACATGCACTTTTACATGCATAGGAGTACAGATAGGAGGATGAAAGAATGGGAAGTTGGATGGGTGGGAGGACAAATGGGAGAATGGTAGGAACAGATAGGATGAGAAGATAAAAGAACAGGAAAACTATTAGATGAGATGGATGGATAGGTGACCAGGGAGAGGGCCCACAGATAAACCAAAGGGTGCTTCTTAATCATTCCTGGAATTAGAAGAAATCTTTAGGGTTTTGCTAAGAGGTTAATGGGGGAACCTTAAGCTGGGATTCCCAGAGGTGTTCAAGTCAAGGGCACCAGGGATGGGAGGGGAGCTGCTTCCTTTCCTCGTTCTTCACCTTGGTCCTGGTTCATGACTCTATCCTTCCTAATTTGGATCTTCCTCCTATAACCGGAAATAAACCTGCATGTTCTACTCCTGGCAATAGTGGGAGCAAAGCCATAATTCCAGAGTCATCTTGTAGCCAGAGGGTCCTCAGAGGTCCCTGTCCAACCTAGTGGACTTCTGCCCTCACTGTCATGAGAAGGCAAAGCCAGAGTAGGACAGTCAAGAGGTGGGAAAAGGCAGCTGGGGTCTTCCGTGGATCAGAGATATCCACTGTCCTAAGGTCCTGGATCCAGGCCCACCCTACCCTGACTACCCCAGACCACAGAGCACAGCAGACACTGCTCATTCTGGCTATTACCTCATTTGTCGCACCTGTTCTGCCTGGAAGGTTTAGGTCTCTAATGAACCAAGCTAGATGCTGGGCACACAATGGGTGTACAATAGCCACGTATGGGAGATGCCCTTCTCATTGCAGGAGGAAAATGTTGGAAGGAACTTCAAAGTCCATGTAATTGAACCCCCACCAGGCTGAGATTCTCCCTGCTTCTGATCTAACTCTGGGTCCAGGTGCTGATGGCACCATTAGACAAGATCACTGGCTGTCTCGGACGCTGGCAGGGCTGCTTGAGCCAACACAGCGAATCAGGTGGCCCGTAGCCACAGTGCTGTTGGTGCCGAGTTCCATTTAGACTCAGGTCTCAAGACTCTGGGGGCCTTTCCCACTCCATGTGGAGGCAGAGTGGAACCTAGATGGAACCTGGCAGCCTTGGGTTTGACTGTGGGCTCTGCAGCTTGCTAGCTGCGGGCTCCTGGGCAAGTTCCTTAACCTTCTGAACCCAGGTTTCTGCAACTGTGAAGTAATACCTACCTCGTGGGGATGCGGGAGGACTTGATGAGGTGACACATGTAGAGTGGCAGCAGAGTGTGCCTGGCAGAGAGCAGACCCCTGTCCTCATGCCAGTCACTCTATTGAGCAGCCGGGGGCTCTGCCACGCACCATGCTGGGTGTGGAGGAAGAGATGCTAAGATGATGCTTATGGTGAAATGGTTTTACCTTTCTCAGGAGAAGGCACCAGGGAGCCCCCAAAGGGCTGTCTCTCCTCTGCCCCCAACCCCGGGGTGCAGGGAGGAGTCAGGATCGGAGGTGACTTTGCGGGTCCAGGAGTGGACACTGGATGGGCAGCCCTGAGTGCTGTCTGGGTCCCTCTGTGACTTCCCTCTCCAGGTCCGTCTCCTCCTCTGTGAAAGGGGAAGGTGGGGCACATGGCTGCAGGTGCAGCCTGAACACCACTTCCCTGTTGAGGGCCAGGGCCTCGGCTTGTCAGGCAGAGCCACAGTTTCTCAGTCATTCCAGACCCCACCAAAGCCTAACAGGCCTGGAATGAAGAGCAAAGGCAAGTGAGAGGGAAGGCGATGGGTGGGCGAGAGGCGGAACCTCCGATAAAAGGGCATCCACCACCAACCCTGCCTGCCTCATTTGGCTTTGACCAACCCATCTGTCCCTGCCCCTGCCGGCCTGGCAGACCTGAGGCCATCTCTGTCCCCCGAGGCGATCGGTGCAAGGGCCTGGACATGGCACACACACCCATCCGCCGGCCTCTGGGAACCATCTGAGGAGAGGAAATGGGACCCCCCAGCCGCCAGAGGGCCACCCACAGGCCTCCCCAGCCCCACCTACTGACGCGTTCCTTAGCCAGTTTCCAGAGGCCTGAGCTGCTGCCACGACGTCTGACACAAGAGACAAGACACACACGGCAGACAGAGACAGACAGGAAGGCAGGAGGGGCTCCCCAGGCCCTGGGGTAGCCGGGTGGTAGGGCCAGGAGGGCCGCCTGGGGCAGGCCTGGAGGTGGCCTGATGGGGAGGCGCACAGCCCCGGAGAGAAGGGGCCGGTGTTGTCTGAGCTGATGGCTTACGGGGCCCAGCACTCCACAAAGACACCTGGCCCCAGAAACAGACAGGAGCTCCAGCGTCCTGCTCTCCCTTCACCCCCATACTGCAGAGAGAGCTGACAGGGAGCCTTCCCTGCTTCGATTGCCACCATCCCAACCTGGCCTTCCCTCTGTTAGTCAAACAGTTTCAGATTCCACCATTTCCCATCTGCTTCCTGTGTTGGTTCTGGAAGGTTCTAGTCTTCTAGAAGCCCCTGTGAACAGTTGAGGAAGAGCTCAGGGCACTGCCTGATCACTGGTTGAGAGCACGGCCTCATGGGCCTGGCCTTCGGGACAGCAGGGGCAGCCTTCCCTCGGGGGATGCTCTATACCCCTGTAAATGTGAAGGGCCTACAGCCCCTCTGTTCAGGTTATGTACTCTGGACCCTCCAAGGCCCTCCAGGGCCCCGGCTCTGTGCTGGCTCAGAGAGGCCCAGGAAGGGACTGCAGACAGGCTCAGTGTGGCTTCCAATGAAGGCATCTCCTAGAAAGTAGGGGCTCTTGCTAGGGACCCAAGGCAAAGGGAATCAAGTGGGCCCCCTGCAGGAAACTGCTTGGGCTGGAAACTTCCAGTCTCTCGCGGCAGAGTGATGGTTTCCTGAGGCGATGGGCAGCCCAGGCTGCGTGTGGAGCACAGGTGTGCTCTGCATGGCCCTGGGCTGGGAGCTCTCAGGGCTCCTCAGGCTGAGGACAGTGTGGTTCCCTGGACACAGGCCATTCCAAGTGCAGCTTTTTGCCACCCACCCCCGGGAAGGGAGAAAACTAACTGCTCAGAGAAAGGAAGATGACGGGGTGATGCCCTGAAGCTCGGGTCCCGTGTTCTAGTTGCAGCTCCAGCATTAACAGCTATTCTGTTTTCTGGGATCACTTTCTTCACCTTCAAGGGGACTTGGGTGAGAAGTATTCTGCTTTTAGAGTTGAAGACCGTCCATTGAATTGTCAGTCAGTTATCTCCATCTTATTCTTCCATAAAATCTCAACTGGCTGCAGAAGGCCAGAGGAAGTGCGGTTGGAGGACGTGTCAGGGACAGCCCACGTCCAGGGCGACGCATGCTGGGCAGGGCTCCAGGGATGGAAGACACTTTCGAAGCACCCATGGGGTGGGTGGGGAGTCCTGGGCCTATCTGCCCTCTCTGGGCAACCTTTGGGACGTTGTTTATGAGACACTAAGAGAGAAGAGGATCAGGGAAAGGCAGTGGGAGGGCAGGCACCTCTGTTTAAACCAAAACCTTGGCAGGAAAATTCGAGCTCAACTTGCAGATGATGGTGAGGGGACAGAGCAGGGCAGGGGTTCAGTTAATGGTGTCAGGAGACCAGAAACGGGAACACAGTCAGAGAAGAGGCCACTGTCCCAGGGGATGTGATAAACTGGCGCCTGACTTGGTTTAGAGAGAACGGAAGGGGCCAGGCAGCAAGAGCACGGAGGAAGTGAAGAAGGGTAGGGACCCTGCTGGGCCCCCTCCAGAGCAGTGGCCCAGCCTCGCTTGCTGGGAGCAACTTTGCCAACAGAAGAAAGGTCAACAGGTGGCACAGCTGAAGGATGCCCTTGAGTTTCACCCCCTGAGAAACCGCGGGGCTCCCAGAAGCCCCCAACTTGCTCAAAGGAGAAGACAGGACCCTGATGTCCAAACCCTGACCCAGGAATCTATAAAGCTCAAGAGGCTGAAGAGACCAGGGTGCCGAGAGCCCTGGGTCTCCCTCCAAGGCACTTCAGTCTGCAGTGAGCAAGCTGCCAGGACCTTCCCTGCCTATCCTGCAGGAGGAGAGTGCGATCCAAGAATCCCATGGACACAGCTCCTTCGTCCACACCAGGGGCCTGGCCTGGGTGGCTGTGGCAGGCCAGGCCATGCCCATCACCCATCGCAGCTCTCTGGGATGCACGCCTTTCACAGCAGGCCCCTCCTTTCACCGGTGACTGCCAGAGCCTATCCTGACCCTGATGTGGGGTGTGGCTGGGGCAGGGGTGGCAGGGCTGCCAGTCTGGGAGTGGGGGGCCGGCCCTGTGCTGAGACGTGCAGAGAAGCTGGGTGGAGCAGGGACAGGGTGGGAGTGGAGAGGTGGGTGGAGGTCGGTGCACTCTGGCATGAGAAGTGAGCATGCGAGTGTGTTAAGCAGCTGGGAGTGGAATGGATTTCCAAATGCAAGAGTGGCAGTGACGAGCATGGATGCTGGAGTGCCTCAGATCAGTGGATAAACGGCTCAGGAGACATGCAGAAGGGAGGGGAGATGAGAGAAGATGCAAAACCAGGAACGGTGAGCAAGAGTGCTGCACCAGGCTGGGCAGGCCAGGGCCAGGCAGCCACAGGTGTAGGGGCTGTGTGCGTGTTCCAGGAGGATGGCTGGGGGCAGCCATGGGGAGCCACAGGCCAGTCTGGAGCCAGCTGCTCTGCCACTGGGCACCAAGCTGGGTGGGAATCCAGGAAATGGAGCTGCTCCAGGCCCCCTGCAAAGAGGTCTGGGCACCTGAACTCTGTGCTGGGACTCCCAGAGGGGAGCTCCCTGCAGCGGGCAGGGGCAGTGCCCCAGCTGACTCTCTCTTACCTTTGGTTTTAAAAGCAAAGTGACAGTGCTTGCACACATAGGGCCGGACGTCAGTGTGGGTGCGGATGTGTTTCTTCAGCATGCTGGGCTTCTTGCAGCGAATTCCACACTCCTCACAAACATATTTCCCTCGGCCGCGGCCTCGCACATATACATACTCTTCGTTTGATTTGTACCTATGAGCAACAGGCGTCATAGTAAAGGGAAAAAAAAGGAGAAGAGGCAGATTCCCACCTCAGAAGATGCACGCGCTTCCTAGCTTCATCCAGCCCATTACAGACGCAAGGAATGGAGGTCACGGAACCAGAGAGGACCATGGGAGTGGGAGGAACTGAGTCACTCTGGGGATCCACCATGGACCCCTGCACCCCTCCCCCTCAGACGGGGGGAGCTGCACTATTCTTCCTCCCCCAGAAGCAGCAGACACTGGTGCGTCCCACCGAGAGGATGTGGAGCTGCAGGGTGCCAGACAGCCTCCTTGGCAGAGCCAGCCCAGCTTCAGCTTCACCCACAAAGAACAGCCACTGCAGGCCACCTGAGTCCTAGAGAGGGAATGATGATAATAAAACAGCAGCAGCAGCTCGGGCAGCCGCGATTCACCAAATGCTCACTCTGCCAGGCACTTTACCCAAATCAAAGCACAACCACCTCACCATGGAGAGCCCGTGAGACCCCGAGGCTTAGAGACAGTGAGAGACTTGTCCAAGATCCCATAGCCAGAAGGGGCCAGAACCAGGCTCTGAAAGTGCCTTCCCCAAAGCCTGTCCAGTCTGCCAGGAAGCCGCCCTGACATTCATGGGAGGAGAAGGAACAGGGACCACCATTGCTTCCCTGGTTTCAGAGTTTGGAATGAGGAGTCCTGAGCTCTCTCCCTCACCTGCACCTCAGTCTGCAAGCTCTGCAGGCTGCAGGGTCCCAGCCACCTGCCACATTGCTTGGGGTTTTATCTGGAAGTGCCACCAGCTTTCAAGAGCTGCCCCCGAAGCATGAATCAGAATGCTCTTATTTCCACTTAGAAGGAAACCCACGAGTCCCACATGCGCAACAGGATCACGATGAAGCCGTCTTGTTGTTCTAATGCTATACATGTGCAAGTCACAGATGCGGTGGGGAGGGTGGCAGGCGGTGCGCCAGGAGAGGGGACCCTGGCATACTTCCAGGAGGAGCCTTCTGACTCGTGAAGCCTGAGAGGCCACTGGCAAGGCACGTGGAGGAGGCGTGGCCTCTCAGCCTGTGGAGCGCACCTTCCAATGCCAGCCAGAGCTGCCCGTGCCCTACTCACTCCGCACCACCTGCCCCAACCAGGTCCAGCACAGAGGGGCAGGAGGTGGCTGGGAGGAGGTGAGCCAGGGACAGCGGTGGAGGCTCCACCCTGCTCCAATGGGGCCGTCAGCTTACAGCTGAAAGGACGTCAGAAGGAAGGGCTTGGAAGAGGGGACTTAAGGGAGAGAGCCTGCTAGCAGCAACGGAACAACCACCACCACACCCCTGACCTCACACTCGCCCTCACGCATGCTCACACCCCACACTCACCCTCACATTCACCCTCACATTCACACATGCTGACACGCCCACACTCACACGCTCACCCCCCACACACATGCTCACACCCCACAACCCCTCACAACCCCCACACTCACACCCCACACTCACATACTCCACACCCCATCCTCACACTTACACTGACACCCCTACCCTCACACACCCCACTCTCCTCTCCACACCCCTACCCCCCACACACCGCACCCTCACACATGCTCATGTCCCCACCTTCATACACATACATACACTCACTTCACTCACCCCACACCCCCCACACCCTCACACTCACACCCTCACACTCACACCCCTACACACTCCCACAACCAGACACTTGCGCCTCTGCTTGAATACTCATATACCCCATATTCACACATACACACACCACCACCCTCACCCATCCACACATTCACAACCCCAGACTCACTTCCACATCCCCACACAGTCACACACCCACACAAATAACCCCACAATCACACCCCCCACATTCACAATCACCCCCAGTCACACATCCTCACACTCCCACTCACACCCATGCATACTCCCACAATCACACCCGCACACCCACATCCCCACACTCCCACACACACACGGACATGCACCAGACCCCTCCACCCTCACACAGTCACACACGCTCGCACCCATGAACGCACACCACACACTTACTCACTTGCATACTCAGACCTCCATGCTCATGCTCACACACTCTCCTGGCACACTCACCCTCACCTCACACATGGACTGCTGTTCACTAGTACAGGTGGGCTCTGTTTTTTGTTTTTTTTATCACCTCAGATTTGGCCAACTGATGCCGTCAAGGAGTCTAAAACTGCCCCTTCTCCACCGTGGCTGCCCTGACCAGCCAGTTTTTGCCGCGTCCCCAGTGGGGGCCACCTTTCTGCGGGATCCAGGACACGCGCCACCTTGCGTTCGAGAGGAGGAACTGAAGGCCGTGGCGGCGGTGCGCAGAAACGACTCGTTTCTCTTAGGAAGGGCACTCTGTGGCCAAGCACGAGGCACCTGCCTCCAAGTGACAGTGGCTCATCCTCACGTGGCAGATCTCCAGGACCAAAACCAGTTGCTCACACCTGGTTCTTAATTCCCATGTCCCTCCATGCCCCTGGGACCTGGTGGCTGGGGAACACGGCTGAGATAGAGGCCCCTTTCCCAGCTAGGAGAAGACAGAGTGAGGGCGGCTTGGTCTCCCCTTTGCACTGGAGGCCCCGCCACCTCCTGGACACTAGCCTCCACCTGGCCCTGCTCGTCGGGTCCATGGCACTTGCTCCCCTCCTGCCAACACCCACAATGGTGTCCTTCAGCCTAGCCTTCACCCTGCTGATCCCCACACAGCACAGCCACTCTGTGTCTACTGTGCCTGTGTGCCAGCCAACCTAGAAGCAGGTGCCAGGGTCCGTCTGCCCCAGCTGCTCTTAGACCCCTTCATTTCCTCCTCCACATCAAGCTTAAATGGTACATGGTCTTTCCAAATGGAGAGAGAGAGAGAGAGTGATAGGAAGGGAAGGAGGGAGAGAGAGGACTCTGAGCCTTCAAGGGTGGTGCCTTGACTTGGGGTGGGGTATACACAACCACGTGCAGCACCTTGTCACATCAGAGAGGGAGTGCAGCCTGCTGCGGAGCACGAGGGAGGAGCCTGGGTTGGGTGAGGCCAGGGATGACAGGAGAGATGGAGGACAGGAGAGAAGAAGGACGGGAGAGAAGGGAGGACAGGAGAGAAGGGAGGTCAGGAGAGATGGAGGACAGGAGAAATGGAGGACAGGGGAGATGGAGGACAGGAGAGATGGAGGACAGGGGAGATGGAGGACAGGGGAGATGGAGGACAGGAAAGATGGAGGACAGGAGAGAAGGGAGGACTTCGGTAGGCACCCCTGGAGCAATGTCAGAGTGTTGACAGCCTGCAATATTTGGTTGCGGAGAGGAGATGAGCCTGGAGGAAAGGCAGGCTGGATCACCATTGGCCTTGAACACCACGCTAAGTTTGGGCTTCATAAAAACCTTAAAGAGAAATATAAAGTCTCCAAGAGAGGATATTCCCTGGCCATGGGAATGACCTGGAGTAGGAGAGAATGAATCCAGGCCTAGGCTTGTGTTCTAGAACAGGGATTTGAGATGCCTTCTGGGCATAGGCTCCACAGGCCTCGGTGACCACTTCGATGGGGCAGGGGTCAGAATGAAGGAGAAACCAAAATCCAGAAGTTTCAACTTGGCTCTAATGGCACCACCCCCAAGCTTGGGGGGAAGTGATGAAGGATCCTAGTCCTTAAGCATTGAGTATGAGATGCCCATGAGGAAGACATGAAGAAACATCCTTGTGTCACAGTTAGAAATCAGTGGGACTCAGAAGGGATGTGTAGATTTGTGAGGAGGATGACCCCACAAGACAGAAGGGGGTGGTGCTGAGGGCAGAGGCCTGGGTGGCACCCAAATGCAAGGGTGGGCAGAACAAACGGCACCCCAAACCCTGCCCTCAAAAAGAGAAAGGTCAGAGATGCAGGAAACTGGGAGAGAACTGTGGCTTAGCCAAGAGGAGAGGGTTCAGAGGAGGAGGGGCCTGTAGCTGGACATCCCAGAGAGCTTGAGGAGGACGGCTGCTGAAGACCCAAGACTTGAACGAGGGCAGTCCTGGTTCATCGACCTGGAACCTGTGGCTCCTCTGCTCCTTGAAGGCCAGGACCGAGGTTTGCCCAGCTTTGAGGTTCCCAAAGGGTCCAGCCCAGGGACAGGCCTATGGCAGCTGTCCATCAGTGTGGACCTCCCCAAGCCTGAGGCGGACCTGCCGGGCTTCAGGTCCAGCTCCTCCTGCGGTGCCAGGGCCCACCCCATCCACCGTGCTCTCCCATAGCTTCCCAGCAATGTCACCGCCTCCCTCTCCTAGCCCCTTCCACCACCACAGACACAAGCCCAGCTCTCTTCCCATCACAAATCTACCAGCCCCAAACCTCCGTGGGCCCAAACTGGGCCAGCTCTGCTGCCCCTCTTTCCTGCACAGCCCGGATCTGGAGAGGACTGTCCACACCTCCTCCCCACTCTATGCTTTTGAGCCACTGCGGCCTAGCTCTGATGACCCACTGTTTTTGCCGAGGTCACAGCTTGTTCCATTGAAAGTTTGATTGCCTTATCCTGTCTGCCCTCTCGCCGACCTTCCGGAGGCACCTGCTTGGCTCCAGTGACCCCATTCCCTACTGCTTGTGTCTCCTTTGCAAGCTCCTTTTTTGCCCACCCTTTCCCAAGCCAACATGGCCCCTACCAGCCTCTGACCTGGTCCCTTCTCACCACATACCTTCCCCAGGTGACCCTCCACCTGGGTGCTGATGGCCCCCAGCCACTTCTCTCTCGAGTTCTGATGCCTTTGCTGTACATCTAACTGCCCCTTAGTATCACCTCTGGTGGTTTTCAGGCACCTCATACCTTGTATGCCCAGAACCAGCCTTCCAAGTCCCTCCACCTGTAGTGTCTGCTCCTGGATTCCCGTCTCTCTCAGTAAGCGGCACCTGCACCCATGTGGCTGGCCAGGCCCACAGCTGGGCTTCATCCTTGATGGCTCCATTTCCTTCATGCTCCATAATCAACCCACCACCACAACCATCAGTGCTACATGCAGTGCATGCTCCAAGGGTGCCACCTCTTTGTCCCCACCAGCCCTGGCCACCACCCTCTCTCCTATACCACTGCCTCCTTTCTTCACAAAACAGCCAGTAGGAGCTGTCCCCAAATCCGTCCAGGCTTGCCACTCCTCCCAGCCTAGAGGTCCCACTTCATGCTTCTCCCGCTACCATCAGAGCAAAGCCCCGCTCCTTTCCTTGGCAGGGAAGGCCCAGGGCACCATCTGCCCTTGCCACCTCCCCTGCTCATCTCCCACCAGTTCCCACTCATCCCCCCATTTCCTGCTGCACTCCTCCTCCAGCTATGCCAAAGGTCACCTGGGGCCTCGTGTCCCTGCCCCAGCACCATCCCCTCTCCTGTATGACCAGCTCCTCCACTCTACCAGAACTTTGCACCAAGGTCCTGTCCTTTGGAGGCCTGTCCCACACCCCTTCTCTGGGCCTGGGGATCTCACCCGCTCCTGCTTCAGGGCAATTGTCAGGCTGTGTGTACTGCAATGGCCTTTTCACAAGCATAGCCCCCATCATCCCTGCATGGGTGAGGACCACATCTACCTCATTTGTCAGGGCATCCCCAGCAGGTGCCCAATAAATATTCATTAGCTGCACATCAGAGAGACCAGCAAGGCCTTCTTTCCTGAGGCCTGCAATCCTCAGATTCTAGCCTTGACTTTCCCACTCCAGGAGCTCCTGAGCACAAGTTTAATTCAATTCTGGGCTCCCGAAGGAGGCGGGACACAGGCAGTGCCTCAGAACCTTGATGGGCAGATAATGCTGCCCACTTTCTGAGAGGAGTGACTCTGCTCAGAGCGGGAGAGGTGGGCAGGACGCTTGGGTCTCAGTTCTGCTCTTGTTGGAACTCGCCGGGTGACCTTGGGCAAGTCACTTTCTTTCCCTTGGAAATAGTCCTCATACCTGAGACACGGCAGAGTACTGTCACATGCCTGGCGTCGCTCGATCCTCCCATCAACCCTTTTACCATTGTCTCCATTGTATAGAAAAGGGAACCAAGGCCCAGTGGGTTCATTGACATGGCCAAGACCACCCAGCCAGCAATTTTACCATGCAGCACCCTGTTCCCGCACATCAACACTTTCAGATGATGCTGACCAAGGTTTTGTTAGCATCTTCTCTCTCCCAGGGACCTGTTACACTGCAGACAAATAAGAATGGCATCACTCCCTGCCCAGCCCTTCCAGCCAGCGCTGAGGTTGAGCCCCTGGGTGTTG
This sequence comes from Mandrillus leucophaeus, assembly GCF_000951045.1. Lineage (NCBI taxonomy): Eukaryota > Metazoa > Chordata > Mammalia > Primates > Cercopithecidae > Mandrillus > Mandrillus leucophaeus. The sequence goes on from NW_012107252.1 coordinate 549,144, forward strand.
ACAGCTGTAGAGAAATGCTGGGGAACAGCCAGGGGGGGAACCGGAACACCATGATGGGGGTCCCTGGGGGTAAAGTCCTGCTTCCCTGGTCTGCTGTCCTCTTCCCTCCTCCACTCAAGGCAGCTCCTTGGACGCCTGTGCCACAGGCTGCCCCGGGGAGAAAGTGACTGACTTCCCTGCCTGTTCTAAGGCTGAAAGACGGTCCACTGCTGATGGGCCCGGCAGGGCTGACTCATGGAGTAATTTCTCACAGTCCCCCTGCCCACCTGGTTTCTGTTGCCCTCACAGGCTGGGGGTGTCAGTCAGTGTGAAAAACAATGTTTAGGTTTGTTCTTAAAGAAAAAGAGCTGTTTCTGTGGATTTTGAATAGCTGCCTCCAGGGACCTTGAAATCGAACAGCCTGACTGCCTGGGGCTCAGGGCTGTGACTTCCAGGCCACGCAACAAAGTGGGGCTGGAGATCCTGACCCATCATTGTGTCACCAGGGGTTCCAGACCCCTGTCTGGAAGCAGCTTTCTGCCCCATGCCTGGGGTCAGGTCAGGACAGAGGCTATGGGGAGGGGTATGGTGAGACCAGGGTCTTCATGGATGGATCTTTTCATTCTTATGCGGTGGCTCTAAGCCTCATGGACTCAAAAGAAAAGAAAAAGATCCTTAAACAACCCCTTGATCAGGAGGGTCTTATAATCTTCACTGAATAGAGAAGGAAATGGAAACAGAGAGGTTGAGTGTCTTGCCCAAAGTCACAAGGCAGCTCAAAAGTGGTGAAGCAAGGACTGGACCCCAGATCTGACTTGTGGGCCCTGAAGTGCAGCACAGTATGATCTGGTGCGATGTCCTCTCCTGCCCTCGGCAGCTTCTCCTGCAATCCCCGCGGCTGGTGCTACTGAGCCGCCTGACTGTGAACCATCAGCACATGGTGTCTTGGGTTGTAGCAGACCCGCAGCTTCTGCTAAGCACGCAGCAACTCGGCACAGAGCCCGCAAAGGACGTGACACGTTCCTCTGCTCAAGGTGCCAAAGAGGGGCTGTGGTGGAAATTGCATGGCATTTCAGGCAAGGCGATGGAGGAGGTTGTTGTTCCTGGACTCTGAATATAGCAAAGATGGAAAGAAGCTGCTCTGCCATGCAGTGGGCTCCCTGTCACTAGCACTGTTCATGCAGAGGCCAGATGAACAGGCTATGAGGTCTTCTAGTAGTAGGTAGTAGGTAGAATAGCATTATTTTACTACTCCTAGCTAGTAGGAAGGAATTCATGATGTCTACGTGCTCAGGACATGTCCAGCACACAGACAGAGGGGCTTTGGATGGATTAGCTTGTGTATGAGTGTCATAACATTGTAAAGTGGATATACTTAGTTCACTTGGATATATTTAGTTTAGCCTATTTGTTCCAGTAAACATAAATGAATATATTTACCCCTAAGACCAAGTGGAGGCTCAGGGCACTAGAGGGGGATGGGCGGGCAATATGATCAAGCGAAGCAGAGGAGGCGTAGGAGGGGGAGCGGTGGGGACTGCGGTGACCTGGGAGGCAGGGCACATCCCTCTCTGATGGGGCAGTGGCTACTCCCGTCCCGCCAAATGCCACATGAAATTGTTACATCTTCCAGTGTTTTCAAGGAAACCACAAATCTAGATTTTTTTTTAAAAACTAAAAATATTAGCAAACTCTTACACTGGGCGCCAAGCATGATTTTAAATGCTTTACCTGCGTTACCTCATTAAATCACGTGACAGCCCTATGTGATGGGGCTGTCATGATTCCCATTTATACACGAGAAAACAGTCACAGAGAGGTTAAGTAACCTGCCCAAGGTCACACAGCCAGTTAGTTAATGGAGTCAGAATTTGAACTCAGGTCACCTGGCTACAAAGTTCATGTGCTTAACTGCTGTGCAATTCTGTTTTTAAAAAAACATTGTGTAAGTCAAATAAAATACAAGAGGCAGATCTAGCCTGGAGCTAAACTTCTGGCTCAAAGTAATTTCCCCAAGGTCACATAGCTAGTAAATAGGGGCATGTCTGACCTTCAAGCCCGTGACTTTTCTCTCCACCAAGCTGCATTATTTTCTGAAATGAAGGGATGAACTCAATGGCCTCCAAGTTACCTTCTTAATCTGAGATTCTATGTATTAAGCTATTCTGCATTTATATTATGACTTTTCCACCTATTATTCATATTTAATTAGAGAACACTTGCATCTCTTTCAAGTCTGGATATTTTAAAGGTTTGCTGAATTTCTGATTTTATAATGATCTTGTTGCCAAATATGCTTTCCTCCCAGGAGGCACACTTCTTGGGTGTACTCAGTCATGCAAAGCAAGAGGAAGATGTGACGAGCAATGCACACACTGTCGCTCTGAGACCTGCTTTGGCAGGCAACCTGTGTCTGTGAAGCGAGGCTAGGGGCCAGTTCCCGGAGGTCCGGTGCCCTGGGAGGTCCAGCCATGGTGAGCTGGCTGGCTTGTCCGCAGTGACACGCTGCTTTTTGAGTGAAACTCACAGAGGAATGGATGTCTGTGGGAAGAAGGGCAAGTGCCAGGTGGTACAGCCTGCTGAGTTGTGTCTCTCTTAAAAATATTCGGTTGCCAAGAGGTAGTAGACACATCCCCTGGTGGAAAGTGAACTGGAGAGGCCATGTGGGTCATTGGGGAATTTCACACTGGGCTCTGGGTATACCCCAGATTCTCCTGTTGTTGGGGTTCTGCAGAAACATCACGTCATAACGCTCAGGCTGCGGGCCATTAGGTGCACCCTCCAGGGACATGCCGCTGTGCCAGGAATTCCATGGCATGCAGGCACAGAGCCCACCAGCACAGTCTCTGTTCTAAACAGCGACGTGAGCTGCAAGCATGTGAATTTACTCAACAGTACTTCCTAAGGCCTGGTCTGAGCCTGGCGCTGGGCCAGAGCCAGAAATATAAAGCTAAATAAAACCCTGACCTTGGTCTCAAGTGTGACTAACAGGCACTTAAAAGATCGTAAAGCAAAGAGATGGAAACAGCAATACAGACCATGAGCAAAGTGCTACGGATGATGAGAGGAGGAACCAACGGGGGTGGGTGTCAGGTGGCTTCTGCAGAAGAAATGCCTTTGTCTGGGACTTTTTGGGTGCACAGGGTCAGACCTGAGACTCCTGTGTTATGAGTCTCTGCCTGGGTGCAGTGTGGAGGATGGTGTGGGTGGGGAGGTCTGGAGGCCAGGAGAGGCTATTGTGACTGTAGAGAGCCCAGCTGGGCAGAGGCAAGGGCAAGAGGAAAGTGGACCTAGATTCGAGAGAGTTCAGCAGTGGCCTGACAGAAATAAGAGGGGAGAGTGGGTCAAGGATGCCTTCTTCTACACCTTCCAGAAGGACTCTCGCTGATGAGGCAAGCTCTTGTCATTTTGCAGGCTTGCTACCTACAGTGGCATTTTCACCATTTCCTTGGTTTTACTATTGTGATTTTTTTTTATACTAGGAAAACATCAGCTCCCAGTGGCAGCAGCTGGGAAGATGGCAGCAGCTCAGGGATCTAATGCCCAGCACAGCTCTAAGAATAGGAAACGCTTTTATTCTACAGAATTGGTTACGATAGGTGGAGATCCTGTGGAGTGACTTCTGGGTGACCAAGAGCAGAGGCCTAAGAGTCAGCAAGCAGGCACCAAGCCTGGGCTGAAGCCAGCTTGGGTCCGTCAAACGCAGCCGATACCCCATTTCCGACCAGACAGTGGGGTTAGGGAGGCAGGCAGGAACCCAGAAGCTGGGTTGAAATGAAATGAAACTGTCAGAGGAGTGGGTGCCTTCACTGGGAACGTTAGGTGGAGTTGCTCCAGCCATGAGCAGCCCTGGCCTGCAGGGTTCTAGAACAGTGACTTTCAATCTGTGCTCCGGATTCATGGAGCATGGGGGTGGGGAGGCCGAGCAGTGGGGCCTTGGGTCCTCCTTCCCCACCCACAGCAGCTCTGGATCACATTGTTTTTCAGAAGGAGTGTATTTGTAAACTGAACTTTGTAAAAAGGAGTTCTGTGAATTTAAAAACAATTTGAAAATTACTGTTACAGAACATTCATGCTTGGAAGGTCCTTAAAACCTCTGATGCAGAGAAGGCTGCTGCATCCTCAGATTTGGCCATTTTCAGGTAGATCCTGTTCGCACCCTCCCACAAGTGCATATTCCTCCGGCACCAGGGGACTCACAGTTTCCCAGGCAGCTCCTGCGACTCCTGGGCAGCTCTCTCACTATCAAGCTGAAGTTGTCCACCTGTGCTCACACCCATGCTCTGAGCTGTAGGCAGTCCAGCTCCCCCTTCATACAAGTCTCCAAAAGCTATGATGCTGCCTGAGACTTCTCTCCTCCAGTCTCAGCATTTCCATGTCCTCAAGCAATTCCACATGTGAGAAATTCTCCCCAGACTGTCCATCTTCTCCCAGAATGGCCCAGAGCACAGAAGCCCTCAGGTGGGACTGGACCTAGCCCAGGCTGATGCAGGACCACGGTCTCTTCTTTCCACTATTCCAGCCTCACTCCCTATGTCCCAGACCCAGAATGGGGAAGTGACCAGACCCTGAAGAGGCGGGAGCCTGTCTGGTGCTCCACACCACACAAATGGCCAGAGCTGGGAGGGCCGAGGCCTCCCCAAACCACCTGACCTCACAGTGACCAGGCCCTCACTATGTGCCACACACTTTTCATAGGATATCTCCTTTCTTCTTGGTTAACATTTATGAATACTTCTTTTTCTTCTTATTATTATTTTTGCTAAGAAGCACTACAAAAAGTCAACCAGGGTCATAGGTGAAATCTTTTATCACAGAAAAATAAACAGCTTTAGTAAGAAAAAGCTGTGAACAGTTTTAAATCCTGCAATGAGCTCAAGGCATCAGTACCATGAAGGCTGTGAAACAGCTTTTAATCTATCTGAATGGGGCAAGGTAGCCAGAGCTCATGAAGGCAGCTGGTTGGCATCTCTTGCAGCTGTCCTTACAGATTAAACCTGAATAACACGGGGTTGGGGTTGGGGTTGGGGGACGATACGTGCTCAGGTTCCAGAGTTACTCCAATCTGGAAGGGAGAAGGATAGAGAGGGCATTCTAATTGCCCCATGACAACAGCCACCTTCTTACCCCATACCCCGAGCAGATCTGTTCCCCACCAGTTAGGATTAGAGGAGAAACAGGGACCAAAGAAAACCTGTCTTTGGACACTTCAGGTCACATCTGTGACCACTGTCTCAGCCTCCTGGGAGGTTGCTCAGCCAACAGGCAGAACCAGGCACGGAGGAAGATCTGGGCTCCCTTTAAGAAAGAATTTTCTGACCCCAGGGCTACAGATTTGGAACAAAGCAAGCCTGAATGGTAGTGAGCTCCCCAACAGGTCTAGTATTCAAGCCCAGATTAAATGACAATGTAAGTCTGGGGCAAAATAGTTTCTAATGGTAGGAGCTAGGCTGGACTCCAGGTCCAGCGGGTTTAGCTGGAATCTAAATGGACATTGCAACCACACTGGTGCTCCAGACATAAACAGCCAGTAGGTGAGTGGGTGGGAAAACAGGAAGGAAGGGAGGGTGTGGTCACCGCTCAGAGGACTGAGGTGGCCTGTCTGATTAGGACGCTGCGGAGTGCAGTGGTTAGGCATGGGGGTGTTGATGCATCAGACTGCAGAGTTCAAATCCCGCCGCCTCCGACCAGCTGTGTGACCCTGAGCAAGCACCCGCCCATGGAGCATGTGCTGATGCTGCTCAGAGGAGCCCAGCTGTGGCTGTGGCTGTGGGATGATTTTACTACTACACCTCCCAGCTGTTATTCTCAGACTGAGCCACCTCTTCCAATGAAAGCCCTATTTCTCTAACCCACTCTATGGAAATGTGACGTTCCCAACTCAAAGTGGGTTTTCCTTGCAGCAAGCTATTTAGGGATTCCTGTTGTGAGTCCTTTTGTGGAAGGAAGAATCCCTTTGTGAGTCCCACAGCTGCCTTCTAGTGACTGGTGAATCTGTGTGATGTGGCCGTGACAGGCCGTCCACATCGCCTCCCTCCTGCATCCCCACAGCAGATCTGCAGGCCTCTCAGCAGATCACCCTGCCTGGAATGCTCTCCTTCCCTCTCTCTAATGAAGTTCCAGTTCTCCCCTGAGCTCAGCTCCAACCCCAGCTTCTCAGAGGCTTCCCCTGACCCTGAGATGGGTCATGGTCTCCCAGGTCCACCTTTTCTATGGGCAGTAGAAAACAGAGCTGGGCTTACCAGATAGAGCTCCTGAGGTGGAAACCAGGCTCTGTCCCTTATTAGCTGTGTGACCTTGGGCAGGTTACTTAACCTCTCTGTGTCTCAGTTTCTTCATCTGTAAAATGGGGATAATGTCCTATTTCTTGACCTGTGGGTAACTGGGCACAATTCCATAGGTATGTTCACTCTGTAATAACTCATGGTTCTATACTTATGACTTGGATTATTTTTTGTATGTATGATCTGTTTCAATTAAAAAATTACTACAAAATAATAGCATATGCTCCAAGAGGTGTTGCACATTTTACTTAGTTAATATAGGTTATGTGCTTGGAAGAGTGCCTAGCACCGAGTGGGGCTCAATCAGTATTTGCTGTATCTGGCACTTCGCCTTGATAGCACTCATCACAGTCAGAGTCATTCTTCAACAGTGGAAGGAAAACCAAGTGCCCCAGATTTCAATAGGTTCAGAAGCCTGGAGATGTCTTCCTCACTCACCTCAAAAGTGAAGCCAATGGTTTCGTACTAGGAGGCTGGCTCAACTCTCTAGCCCTGGCAATATTGGGACCAGCTGATGGAGTAAGAAGCCACGATGGAGTCTCTATCATCTCCTCCTTCTCTCCAGCCGTGGCCAGGTTTGCGGAGGAATCCATAACATGCTGATGGGCATACCGAAGCCCTTGGAAGCTCTCCAAGATCACAGCCAAGGACCCCCCTGCTGGAGGACAATGGAGATGACCATGCTCATGCCAGGATGGGGTCCCAGGCGGAAGAAGCTCCCCACAGAGAAGATTCCTTTGTGCCCATCTCTCCTGATGAGAGTCTTGTCCCCACGAAGGCCGATATTCCGATGAAGTAGAAGACGAGCAGCATGAGGAAGAGGAAGATGATGAAGGTGGATGTAGGGGAAAGAGAGGATGCAGACAGAAAGATCGTCACAGAGCCACAGTATCCTGCAGATGCAGAGGCAGTGCAAGGGGTTGATGGCAGGGAACAAATTACAGGGATGAAGACAGAGCCGCCAACATGGAATGTGAAGCATTTCAGCTTCCAAACTTTGACACTGAACACAGTGCTGAAGAGCAGGCTTCAGTTCCTCCTATGACACATGATCTGTATGACACGGAGCTTGAACCACTCTTCCACTTTTAAAATGGCAATCAGTGGGATGCAAGATCATGGTCCAGATTAACAATATGCAGGGGCAATAAAAGCTTCAGGAAAGTTAACCTAACTGTTAGGTTTCTATCAGAATAACGGAGGTGCAAAATGGGTGACCCGTTTAGAAGAAATTCCAAGATGAAGAATAAAGAGGTTTGCTTATCTGCACTTGACAAACATGAAGCAGGAGTCCCCTGGTGAGACGGCAGGCTGCACCATGCACACTCTAGATCTGTAAGTAGCCCCTCACCTACCCGCTGCCTTAAATGTCTGACCGCTGAAAGTGGGGGCCAAATTAGTGTCCTCACCAGCAGAAAGTGGGGTCGAGGAGTCAAGGCACAGCCACAAGCTGGCGTGATTCAGCTCCTGCTCCTGCCTGCTGATCCTGTCTCATCTTCCCTTCAGTTCAAAGTGCTTAATGCTTTGGGCAGTTCTTAGCACGACAGACGGATAGATGGTTTTCACGGAGGTAGGTAGGGTGAAAAATGTGGCTCTGAAAAGCTTCCAGAGCTTGTATGTAAAGATCAGACTGAGAGTTGTCACTGCTGACTGGGCTATCCCTCAGAAAAGTCATTTCTATGAAAACTTCTCAGAGATTAAAGGAGATGGTAACCAGTTAGCAGAGAACACTTTGTCTCTTCCCAGTCACATGTGGGTAACTGGCTATGTGACCTAGGCCCAGGCCCTTGCCCTCTCTGGTCTCTAGCTACCTCATTGACTCTACAAGGCCTCATAGCTCCAGGGGGTGAGCATAGACCCCTCAACACCCAGGGGCTCCTTATTTAGGTCCTTCCTGGCATCTCCATTCTGAGACTGGGGCTAGACCCTCTTGAGAGCTGCACAGTCAACCTGACCATGACCCAGACGCTGGAAACAAGCAAGCAAGGTCAGAAGAGGGCAATGAGGTGGAGGCTGCTATAGGCATGGCTCTTTTGGTCTCCTCCAATGTAAGCACAGGGGAAGTGGAGACGCTTCTTCGCGGTGTCGAAAGTTTTTCATTGACTGGGATCAGCACCTCCTATGACGGTCCAATCTCCTGCCCAGTCTTTGTCATGCTCTGTTCTCCTCAGGCCTTCATCTCTTGGAGCTGGTGGCCTTGCTGCTGTTCACTCCAGTCACAAGGGCTCCTCCTAGTGCTGCAAGTCACAAAGGATTTTACAGGTCCTGACACAGCCACCAAAGGATCATCTTCATGCAACACCTTTATTGATCAGAGCGCCACGTCACCTTTATGATCGAGATGTAGAGCAACGTCTTTCCAGCCCCATGGTATGCCTGTACCTGGTGGCTAACTGGACCCTACACACTGCTCAGCCATTTTCTGCATGGGCTAGATAGCAGCAACCGCAGGAACACAGATGAACATCTGTGATCCTTTAGCACTACAATGCCTTCTCCTCACTCCAGGACCTCCTCATCCTTACTAGAAACCAGTGAAGGGGGTTATGTCAGTCCTCTTTTTCAAGTGATGAAATGGAGGTTCAGAGAAGTAAAGTCACTTGCCTGAGGTCATACAGCCAGTGGGCATGAAAAGAAGGGCACCAATCCACCCTCTTTGAATGTATTAAACACCCTCTGGCTCTCACGGTTGAAGAAGATGTTGCTAGTGGGAGAACTGTTTTCTAGAGCATGGAATAACTGGACAGGGAAGGGGATGTCTCTCCACTGCAAATCTCATCCCTCACTATAGGCCCCAGGGAAGCACCACCACCACCATCTCTACCACCATCACTACCATCACCGTCACCATTACCACCACCACCCCCATCGCTACAACCATCACCATCACCACCACTACCACTACCACTACCACCACCACCACCACCACCTCTATCACCACTGCTACCATAACCACCACCACCACTACCACCAACATCACTACCATCACCACCACTACCACCACTACCACCATCACTACCACCACCACCACCAATACCAACACCACCACCACTACCAACACCATCACTACCACCACCACCACCTCTACCACCATGGCTACCATCACCACCACCAGCACCACCACCATCACCACCACCACCACCACCTCTACCACCATCGCTACCACCACTACCATCACCACCACCACCACCATCGCTACCACCACCACCACCACCAATACCACCACTACCACCACTACCACCACCACCACCATCACTACCACCACCACCACCATCACCACCTCTACCACCATCGCTACCATCACCACCACCACTA
>NW_012107252.1:559429-564098 GCF_000951045.1 Mandrillus leucophaeus
GCCACCACCACCACCACTATCACCACCACCATCACCACCACCACCATCACCACTATCACCACCTCTACCACCACCACTACCATCACCACCATAACTACGACCACCACCACCACCACCACCACCACCACTACCATCCACAGCATTCACTGGACATTCCAGGCCTGGCCCTAGTCACAGAGAGGAACAGGAAAAGGTTCTCACCAGAGGCTTGCCATGCAGAAAGCTGACAGTTGGAAAAAGTGGAAAGTAGGGCTCCCAGTTAATGGCAGTGAGGTGTGAAGGAAGGGACACAGGCTTTGAAGCCAAACAGGGCTGAGTGTGAATCCCAGCTCTGCTCCTGAGTGACCATGGCCCCTCTGAGTTTAGTGCTTAGTTCTGTGCCTGGAGCATGTAAGTCCCTCAGTCAATAGTGACTGCAGATGGGGTGGAGGGTGGGCAGCAGGGCAGGTGACTACAGCTAGAACAGGCTCAGTCCCTGGGGACCACGTGCTGCACCTCAACCAGTGGTCAACAGAGGTGAAGCTGTTTGAGGTCCCTCCTGAATGTCCAAAGTGACGACTGTAGTGGAGAAGGTGGGTGGGGCTAAAGTCTCCCAGGAGCTGCCCCTCTCTGTCCCTCTCTGTGCTAGAATCAGCTCCCTTCATGGCCTGAGAGTGGGAAATTCAGGGCACAGAAAAGCAAGGAGTGCTCTTCTCAGCAGGCTCAGAACTGACAGAGAAGGGTTCCTGAGACAGAACAGATGCAGCTGTCCAGAGGACCTGGCCTCGTTCTCAGAGCAGACATGCCAGGAAGTTTCTAAGTGTGGAGCCCCCAGGTGTGCAGCGACCAGTGCTCACCCCCTGAAGCTGTGAGGCCTTGTAGAGTCAGCAAATTGGCTGAAGACCAGAGTGGACAAAGGCCTTGCCCAAGGTCACACAGCCATTGGCAGCAGAGCCAAGACTACAACCCTAGACTCCTGCTTCTTGAAGCAGGGCTGATGTAACTGGGTGTGTCCTTGCTACAGATGATCACTCACTCCCCACATGCCTCCCTGCATCAGGCCTGGTGCCCAGTAAAGAAATGAGTCAATGCATTGTCTCCAGAAAGCTCGTGGCCAGCTCTCCAGCAGCACTGGCCCTGCCTGGATGCCGTGTCACTTACAAATACTACTTAAAGCACGTGTAGTGCCTTTCAGAGCAGCCATCAGCCAAGAGGCAGCCCTGTGGCTAGAATCAAGCCCAGATGCAGTTATTCCAAATGGCAGAAAGAGAACAGCCCCTGCTCACATTGACTGCAGATCTACGCAGTGCTCATTGGGAGTGGTGGGAGGTGCTGAAGTGTCCTCTAGCCTCCTGGCTTTTCATGACAGCCCTGTGAGGTAGAGAGAGCTGTCTCTATCCTGCAGATGTGGACACTGAGCTCAGAGAGGCACAGTGACTTGCCCTCAGCCACACAGCTAGTAGGAAGTGGCACTGTATCACACTGAATATCCTGCCCAGGCTTGGGGTCTACACATTTAAACCTCCATGTTTTAAAGCATCTGTGGATTTTATTAACTGTACCTTCCCTGTCTGTGGGTTCAAAAGACGGCCAGCAGAAGAAGCATAGTTTGTCTGAAGCAAACGGAAAATAGTAAAGTCAAGCTAAGGGAAAATAATCAGTCGGTCTTGGGGTTTGGAAGGAGAGCTGTTGACAAGCAGGCAGGGTGGGGGAGGGCCAGGGAGACTCCAGGGAATGGGGGCGCCTGGCCTGGGCTTTGAAGATGAAGAAGGGGAAGCGGCCCTGCAGGTGGAGGGGATGGCAGGAGAAAAGGCACAGAGACAGGGACGCTTGGGATCCACTGAGGGAATGGCTTGGCTGGCAGAGCGAGGAGCCCGAGGAGGTAGCCTGGGGCCTAGGCAGCCTCTGGCGCTCTGGAGGGACCTGGAGACCAGCATAGACGCCTGCTGGGCCAGGCTTTAGGGCCAACCATGTGGCAGAGTTATAGCAATACTAGGCTTTGGGGATTTATTAAAAAAAGCCCACAGAGCGTTGATAATTTACAATAATTTTCATGTATTCATTGCCACTCTCCCCTCACAAAAGTGAGATGACTGATGTGGCCTCTTCCATTTGATGGAAAAGAAGCAGAGATCCTTTCCTCCACACTCCATGGACACCTTCCACCTGACCACGGGCTCCCAGGCCCCTCCCAGGCTGCCCACTGCTCCCCTTCCTCTCTGGCCACCCCCCACTCCAGCCTCCCCAGCACCCCTTTCCTGCATGGTGCCAATGCTCTGGCCAGCCTCCCACCTTTGACCATGCCAGTTCCTCCAGATGGAACAATCCTCCCTCCCCTCTCATCGCCATGCCTTTGTTCACTGCCCCGATCCTCAGACCTCAGCTCAAATGCCAGGTCCTCAGAGGTGATTTCTGAGCCTTCTGTGACCCTCCCATTCAATGGCCTCATGTGCAAAGCAGTCCAGGAGGTGCCAGAACTGGGCTGCAGGACTCAGACAAGCTAACGTGTGTATGTGTGTGTCGAGCATTGACATGTCCCAAGCACCATGCAGTCCTCAGAATGACACACGCTGTGGTAGCGATCACTCTCCCCACCTTGCAGATGAGAAAGGGATGTACAGGGGCATTAAGTAACTTGCCCATGACCACACGCCTGAGCTCCTGGCTCCCAGCCACTCCTGCCTTCATCCTCTCCTGCCAGCTTCCTCCAGGCTCTCTGCAACCTTAGCTCTGTGTGTCTGTCTGGGCTCCAAGCTGCTTAGGCTGTGCTTTTTAAAACAACTTTTTAAAAAAATTGTGGTAACAAATAACCTAAAATTTACCACTTGAACCATTTTTTTTTTTTTGACTGAGTTTTGCTTTTGTTGCCTAGGCTGGAGTACAGTTGCCCAATATCGGCTCACTGCAACCTCCACCTTCCAGGTTCAAGTGATTCTCCTGCCTCAGTCTCCCAGGTAGCTGGCATTACAGGTGTGTGCCACTACACCGGGCCAATTTTTTGTATTTTTAGTAAAGATGGGGTTTTACCATGTTGGCCAGGCTGGTCTTGAACTCCTGCCCTCAGGTGATCCACCACCCTCGGCCTCCCAAAGTGCTGGGATTACAGGTGTGTGCCACTGCACCCGGCCCTTGATCCTTTTTATTTTCCAACTCTTCTATTTTATTTTATTTTATTTTATTTCTTATACTTTAATTTCTAGGGCACATGTGCACTACGTGCAGGTTACATAGGTATACATGTGCCATGTTGGTTTGCTGTACCCATTAACTTGTCATTTACATTAGGTATACCTTCTAATGCTATCCCTCCCCACTCCTCCCACCCCCTAACAGGCCCCTGTGTGTGATGTTCCCCATCCTGTGTCCAAGTGTTCTCATTGTTCAATTCCCACCTATGAGTGAGAACGTGCAGTGTTTCGTTCTCTGTCCTTGTGATAGTTTGCTCAGAATGATGGTTTCCAGCTGCATCCATGTCCCTGCAAAGGACATGAACTCACCCTTTTTTATGGCTGCAGAGTATTCCATGGTGTATATGTGCCACATTTTCTTAATCCAGTCTATCATTGATGGGCATTTGGGTTGGTTCCAAGTCTTTGCTATTGTGAATAGTGCCACAATAAACATACATGTGCATGTATCTTTATAGCAGCATGATTTATAATCCTTTGGGTATATACCCAGTAATGGGATTGCTGGATCAAATGGTATTTCTAGTTCTAGATCCTTGAGAAATCACCTCTCTCCCACAACGGTTGAACTAGTTTACACTCCCACCAACAGTGTAAGAGTGTTCCTATTTGTCCACATCCTCTTCAGCATTTGTTGTTTCCTCACTTTTTAATGATCACCATTCTAACTGGTGTGAGATGGTATCTCACTGTGGTTTTGATTTGCATTCCTCTGATGGCGAGTGATGATGAGCATTTTTTCATGTGTCTGTTGGCTGCATAAATGTCCTCTTTTGAGAAGTGTCTGTTCATATCCTTTGCCCACTTTTTGATGGGGTTGTTTGTTTTATTCTTGTAAATTTGTTTAAGTTCTTTGTAGATTCTGGATATTGCCCTTTGTCAGATGGGTAGATTGCAAACATTTTTTCCCATTCTGTAGGTTGTCTGTTCACTCTGATGGTGGTTTCTTTTGCCTTGCAGAAGCTCTTTAGTTTAATTAGATCCCATTTGTCAATTTTGGCTTTTCTTGCCATTGCTTTTGGTGTTTCAGTCATGAAGTCCTTGCCCATGCCTATGTCCTGAAGGGTATTGCCTAGGTTTTCTTCTAGGGTTTTTATAGTTTTAGGTCTAACATTTAAGTCTTTAATCTATCTTGAATTAATTTTTGTATAAGGTGTAAGGAAAGGATCCAGTTTCAACTTTCTACATATGGCTAGCCAGTTTTACCAGTGCCATTTATTAAAAACCATTTCTTGTTTTTGTCAGGTTTGTCAAAGATCAGATGGTTGTAGATGTGTGGTGTTATTTCTGAGGCCTCTGTTCTGCTCCATTGGTCTATATCTCTGTTTTGGTACCAGTACCATGATGTTTTGGTTACTGTAGCCTTGTAGTATAGTTTGAAGTCAGGCAACATGATGCCTCAAGCTTTGTTCTTTTTGCTTAGGATTGACTTGGCAATGTGGGCTCTTTTTTGGTTCCATATGAACTTTAAAGTAGTTTTTTCCAATTCTGTGAAGAAAGTC
>NW_012107252.1:564158-574290 GCF_000951045.1 Mandrillus leucophaeus
AGTTGCTTATCAGCTTAAGGAGATTTTGGGCTGAGACGATGGGGTTTTCTAAATAAACAATCATGTCATCTGCAAACAGGGACAATTTGACTTCCTCTTTTTCTAATTGAATACCCTTTATTTCTTTCTCTTGCCTGATTGCCCTGGCCAGAACTTCCAACACTATGTTGAACAGGAGTGGCAAGAGAGGGCATCCCTGTCTTGTGCCAGTTTTGAAAGGGAATGCTTCCAGTTTTTGCCCATTCTGTATGATATTGGCTGTGAGTTTGCCATAAATAGCTCTTATTATTTTGAGATATGTTCCATCAATACCAAATTTATTGAGTTTTTAGCATGAAGGGCTGTTGAATTTTGTCAAAGGGCTTTTCCGCATCTATTGAGATAATCATGTGGTTTTTGTCGATGATGGTTCTGTTTATGTGATGAATTACATTTACTGATTTGCATATGTTGAACCAGCCTTGCATCCCAGGGATGAAGCCAATTTGATCGTGATGGATAAGCTTTTTGATGTGCTGCTGGATTCCGTTTGCCAGTATTTTATTGAGGATTTTCACATCAATGTTCATCAGGGATATTGGTCTAAAATTCTCTTTTTTGTTGTGTCTCTGCCAGGCTCTGGCATCAGGATAATACTGATCTCATAGAATGAGTTAGGGAGGAGTCCTTCTTTTTCTATTGATTGGAATAGTTTCAGAAGGAATGGTACCAGCTCCTCCTTGTACCTCTGGTAGAATTCAGCTGTGAATCTGTCTGGTCCTGGACTTTTTTTTGGTTGGTAGGCTATTAATTATTACGTCAATTTCAGATCCTGTTATTTGTATCTTCAGAGATTCAGTTTCTTCCTGGTTTAGTCTTGGGAGGGTGTATGTGTCCAGAAATTTATCCATTTCTTCTAGATTTTCTAGTTTATTTGCACAGAGGTGTTTACAGTATTCTCTGGTGGTAGTTTGTATTTCTGTGGGGTCGGTGGTGATATCCCCTTTATCATTTTTTATTGTGTCTATTTGATTCTTCTCTCTTTTCTTCTTTATTAGTCTTGCTAATGGTCTATCAATTTTGTTGATCTTTTCAAAAAACCAGGTTTTGAGTGAGTGAGTTTCTTAATCCTGAGTTCTAATTTGATTGCACTGTGGTCTGACAGACAGTTTGTTGTGATTTCTGTTCTTTTACATTTGCTGAGGAGTGCTTTACTTCCAACTATGTGGTCAATTTTGGAATAAGTGCAATGTGGTGCTGAGAAGAACTTACATTCTGTTGATTTGGGGTGAGAGTTCTGTAGATGTCTATTAGGTCTGCTTGGTGCAGAGCTGAGTTCAAGTCCTGGATATCCTTGTTAACCTTCTGTCTTATTGATCTGTCTCAACAAGATCTGTCTCTTGTTGATCTCACTGTATTGACAGTGAGGTGTTAAAGTCTCCCATTATTATTGTGAGGGAGTCTAAGTCTCTTTGTAGGTCTCTTAGGGCTTGCTTTATGAATCTGGGTGCTCCTGTATTGGGTGCATATATATTTAGGATAGTTAGCTCTTCTTGTTGAATTGATCCCTTTACCATTATGTAATGGCCTTCTGTGTCTCTTTTGATCTTTGCTGGGTTAAAGTCTGTTTTATCAGAGACTAGGATTGCAACCCCTGCTTTTTTCTTTTGTTTTCCATTTGCTTGGTAGATCTTCCTCCATCCCTTTATTTTGAGCCTATGTGTCTCTGTACATGAGATGGGTCTCCTAAATACAGCACACTGATGGGTCTTGACTCTTTATCCAATTTGCCAGTCTGTCTCTTTTAATTGGGGTGTTTAGCCCATTTACATTTAAGGTTAATATTGTTATGTGTGAATTTGATCCTGTCATTATGATAATACCTGGTTATTTTGCCCATTATTTGATGCAGTTTCTTCCTAGCATCGATGGTCTTTACTGTTTGGCATGCTTTTGCAGTGGCTGGAAATATCCGGTTGTTCCTTTCCATATTTAGTGCTTCCTTCAGGAGCTCTTGTAAGGCAGGCCTCGTGGTGACAAAATCAGCATTTGCTTGTCTGTCAAGGATTTTATTTCTCCTTCACTTAAGAAATTTGACTGGATATGAAATTCTGGGTTGAAAATTCTTTTCTTTAAAAATGTTGAATATTGGCCCCCACTCTCTTGTGGTTTGTAGGGTTTCTGCTGAGAGATCTGCTGTTAGTCTGATGGGCTTCCCTTTGTGGGTAACCTGACCTTTCTCTCAGGTTGCCCTTAACAGTTTTTCCTTCATTTCAACCTTGGTGAATCTGACAATTATGTGTCTTGGGGTTCCTCTTCTCAAGGAGTATCTTTGTGGTGTTCTCTGTATTTCCTGAATTTGAATGTTGGCCTGCCTCGCTAGGTTGGGGAAGTTCTCCTGGATAATATCCTGAAGAGTGTTTTCCAACTTGGTTCCATTCTCCCCATCACTTTCAGTTATACCAATCAAACATTAATTTGGTCTTTTCACCTAGTCCCATATTTCTTGGAGGCTTTGTTCATTTCTTTTTTCTCTAAACTTCTCTTCTTGCTTTATTTCATTAATTTGATCTTCAATCACTGATACCCTTTCTTCCACTTGATTGAATCAGTTATTGAAGCTTGTGCATGTGCCACTAGTTCTTGTGCCATGGTTTTCGGCTCCATCAGGTCATTTAAGATCTTCTCTACACTGTTTATTCTAGTTAGCCATTCATCTAATCTTTTTTCAAGGTTTTTAGCTTCCTTGTGATGGGTTTGAACATCCTCCTTTAGCTTGGAGAAGTTTGTTATTACCAACCTTCTGAAGCCTACTTCTGTCAGCTCATTAAAGTCATTCTCTGTCCAGCTTTGTTCTGTTGCTGGTGAGGAGCCGTGATCCTTTGGAGGAGAAGAGGCACTCTGGTTTTTAGAATTTTCAGCTTTTCTGCTCTGGTTTTTCCCCATCTTTGTGGTTTTATCTATCTTTGGTGTTTGATGATGGTGACCTACAGATGGGGTTTTGGTGTGGATTCCTATTTGTTGATATTGATGCTATTCCTTTCTGTTTGTTAGTTTTCCTTCTAACAGTCAGGTCCCTCAGCTGCAGGTCTGTTAGAGTTTGCTGGAGAGCCACTCCAGATCCTGTTTGCCTGGGTATCATCAGTGGAGGCTGCAGAACAGCAAATATTGCAGAACGGCAAATATTGCTGCCTGATCCTCCCTCTGGAAGCTCATCCCAGAGGGACACCCGCCTGTATGAAGTGACAGTCGGCCCCTACTGGGAGGTGTCTCCCAGTTAGGCTACACAGGGGCCAGAAACCCACTTGAGGAGACAGTGTGTCCGTCCTCAGAGCTCAAACACCATGCTAGGAGAACCACTGCTCTCTTCAGAGCTGTCAGACAGGGATGTTTAAGTCTGCAGAAATTTCTGCTGCCTTTTGTTCAGCTATGCCTTGCCCCCAGAGGTAGAATCTATAGAGGCAACAGGCCTTGCTGAGCTGTGGTGGGCTCCACCCAGTTTGAGCGTCCCCGGCTGCTTTGTTTACCTACTCAAGCCTCAGCAATTGCAGACACCCCTTCCCCTGCCAGGCTGCTGCCTCGCAGGTTGATCTCAGACTGCTGCACTAGCAGTGAGCAAGGCTCTGTGGGCGTGGGACCTGCTGAGCCAGGCGTGGGATATAATCTCCTGGTGTGCCGTTTGCTAAGACCATTGGAAAAGTGCAGTATTTGGGTGGGAGTGTCCTGATTTTCCATGTACAGTCTGTCATGGCTTCCCTTGGCTAGGAAAGGGAAATCCCTTGACCCCTTGAGCTTCCTGGGTGAGGTGACACCCCACCCTGCTTCAGCTTGCCCTCCATGGGCTACACTCACTGTTCAACCAGTCCCAATGAGATGGACTAGGTACCTCAGTTGGAAATGCAGAAATCACCCGTCTTCTGTGTCAATCACGCTGGAAGCTGCAGATCAGAGCTGTTCCTAGTGGCCATCTTGGAACCACCCTGAACCATTTTTAAGTGTGCAGTTCAGAGGCATTAAGTACATTCACATTGTTGTACAACCATTACCACCACCCAGCTCCAGAAAAATTTCCATTTTCCAAATGGAAACTTTGTATCTGTTAAACACTCACTCCCTATCTCCTCCTTCCTCCAGGACCTGGCATCCACTGCTCTCCTTTCTGTCTATGGATACAACTAGTCTGTGTACCCCGTATCAGTGAAATCATACAGTATTTGTCCTTTTTCTATGACTGGCTTAGTTCACTCAGCATGGTGTCCTTAAGGTTCATCCACACTGTGGCAGGTGTCAGAATGTCCTTCCATGTTAAGGTTGAGTGGTATTTCATTGCATGATTAGATCATATTTTGTTTATCTGTTTGTCCATCAGTGGACACCGAGGTTGCTTCCAGCTTTTGACTATTGTGAATAATGCTGCTGAACACAGGTGTACAAATACCCGAGTTCTTGATTTCAGTATTGGTGGTATATATTTGGATGTGGAATTGCTAGATCATACAGTAATTCTATGTTTGTTTTTTTTGAAGAACTACCATACCGTTTTTCACAGTGGCTGCACCATTTCACACTCCCACCAGCAGTGTACAAAGGTTCCAATTTCTCCACATCCTTCTCGACACTTGTTATTTTCCATGTTTTTGATAATAGCCCTCCTACAGGGTGGAAGTGGTATCTCACTGTAGTTTGGACTTTTATTTCCCTCATGATTAGTGAGGTTGAATGTCTTTTCATGTGCTGATTGGCCATTTGTATATCTTGTTTGGAGAAATGTCTATTCATGTCTTTTGGCTATTTTTAAAATTGGGTTTTTGGATTGTGGTTGTTGTTGTTGAGTTGTAGGAGTGCTTTACATATTCTGAATATCAAGCCCTTATCAAATATATGGTTTGCAAATATTTTCTCCCATTCCCTGGGTTGCCTTTTCATTCTGTTCATAGTGTCCTTTAATGAACAAAAGTTTTAAATTTTGATGAAGTTCAAACTTATCTATTTTTTCTTTTGTTGCCTATGCTTGGTATTGTACCCAAGAAATCACTGGCAAATCCAATTTCATGAAGTTCTTCCCCTGTGTTTTCTCCTAAGAGTTTTATTATCGTTTTAGCTCTCATCTTTAGGTCTTTGATCCATTTTGAGTTCATTTCTGTATACAGTGTAAGGTATGAGTCCAACTTCATGTGGACTTTGTTTGCATGTGGATATTCTGCTTTTGCATCATTTCTTGGAAAGACTTTCTTTCCCCATTGAATAGTCTTGGCAACCTTGCTGAAAATCATTTGACCATATATGCTAGGGTTTATTTCTGGGCTCTCTGTTCTGTTTCACTGAACTGTATTTCTGCCTTATTTCAGTACCACACTGTTTCTATTACTGTGTTTTTGTAGTAAGTTTTGAAATCAGGAAGTGTGAGAGCTGCAACATTGCTCTCTTTTGCAAGATGGTTTTGGTGGTTCAAGGTCCCTTGCTTTTCATCTGCTCGTTCACTGTTACACCCCCAACACCTACAACAGTTGGCACCCAGAAAAGTAAACTATTTATGGCATCTGTGTCATGTGCTAGGTGTTAGGGACCAAGACCAATCCACTCTACTCCATGTTTTTAAGGAGTGACAGCCTGGGAGGAGGTGGCTGGATAAACTGCCGGCTGAACAAAGCAGCAGTGTGTTTGATGACAGAATGCACAAGTTCAGAGGGACACAGAGATGGGCAGGCTGACTCTGGTGGAGGGGTGGCTATGGGTGTGGAGGGAGATCAGGGAAGTTTCCTAGAGGGTGAAAACACTGCATTGGGCTTTGAAGAGTTTACTAGGTAGAAAATGGGGTAGGGGCACCTGCACAGAGGGATGGAGTGTGCAAAGGCATCGGGGAATGAAGGCACAGGCTCTGGAAGGAAGCAACCAGCCTGGAGGCACCTTTGGGGGAATGGCAGGGAGTAGGGTGGTGAGGCTGAGGAGTGGTGGGCAGGGAACCCAACCTGTGGGGCCCAGAGCCTCGACTCTCTCCAGGGGTGGGGGGCAGAGGGGCGGCCCCAGAGGGCTTGACTTCTCCCTTCTATTACAGAGGGTGCAGCAGGCACCCAAGTCAGCTGACCCAGTGGTTTTGGGGAAGAAACAGAATAAACGACAAAGAGTAAGGATCTTGTGTCAACAGTGACCCCAGGGTTTGGCTTTCACTGGGGAGAGATTCACAGCCAGTGCTTGGTGAGGCATGGCGAGAACCCCCACCCAGCGAGGGCTCCTCACTTGCACTGAGAAATCAAGCCCTGCAAGCCTTGCAGTGCCTCACAGTACTGAAGTAGTTGCTGTTCTTTCCCAACTTACAGATGAAGAAACGGAGCTACACAGAGGTGGAGGAATGTGCCCAGCAAACAGTAAGTGCCAGAGCTGGGATTGAATTAGGCACTCTGGCAATTGAGGCACCTGTTTCTTTCTTGGGCCTCCATTTCCTCCTAAGTGAAAGGGGAGGGAGTGGCTTCTCAGGTGCCCCACCTCCTCCCTGTGAGTTCTCAGGAGAGGGACGATGCCCCTCGGCCCAGGCAGCATTGGGGATGTTGGAGCATGTCCTATACTGAATGACTAGTCCTATCTGCAGAGCCTGCT
Source organism: Mandrillus leucophaeus (assembly GCF_000951045.1). Lineage (NCBI taxonomy): Eukaryota > Metazoa > Chordata > Mammalia > Primates > Cercopithecidae > Mandrillus > Mandrillus leucophaeus. The sequence goes on from NW_012107252.1 coordinate 570,732, forward strand.
GGAGCCCAGTCACCTCCTCACTCCCGGACCTTCCTGCTCTGGACCCAGAACTTGATTCCCATCCAGGTGTCTCATGGTTAGACTAGTGTAAGCTACAACCCTTAGGAAAATCACAGAGCTTAGAGCCTGGTCCTGAGCTCGCCAGCTACACAGCCCCAGACTCTTCCGAGGGGAAGCCTGGGGAGATGAGGATTTGGGAAAGCCCAGATGCTAGATCTGCTGACATTCTGAAAGTCTGTAGGAGCCTGACTCCTCTTTGTGAGGGGGTAGCTCCCCTTCCTTTTGTGTCAGCCTGCCCCCTTCCTGGTCTGCTCTTGGGGGAACATGGCCCCTGAAGACTCCACCCTGGGCTTCAGGCTGAATAATGCTCACATTGCAGAGGAGCTTCCCTCGGCCTCCATTCCTTGTCACTTTCCCTGGGGATGCAGGGGAGGTGCCCAGCCTACCCTTGGCTCTAGTCTCTAAAAACTTTGTCCAGCCCCCTGGCTGGCCACATTTGGCCCAGTCTGCCAACTGCACATGCCAGCTGGTCACAAGGCCTCACCCATAGCCTGGCTTCTCCCTGGCTGCCATAGGCTCTTTTTGGCTCTCGTGTCCATCCCTGTCAGCTGTCACCACATTCTTGGGAGCCTGCCTGCCCAGCAAGCCCGGCCCACTCCATGCTGCCCCACTCCAAGTCTGTTCTGTCTTCTGCTGGCTACTGGGCCCCAGCACACACCTCCCTTGTCTCTTCTGACAGCTGGGCCTGTCCATCTTGGGTCTGCCAGCCACTCATGTCAACAGATGACCCCATCCATAGCAGAGATCCAAAATCTTGCTTGGAGCTTTGGCCCCCCTGCCTCCTTTGGTCCGAGGCCTTTCACCGCCTCTCCTGGCTTCAGCAGACTCCACTTGTTCAGAAGTCTGCCTGGCTGGCTCCCAGTGTCCTCTGTCTCTTTTAAAGTCTTCCCTCAATTCCTGGCTTCCCTGATCCCCCTTCTTCCGAGCCGTGCTATATTATCCTTTAAAGTTTTTTATTTAGACACATCATAAACATACAGAAACATTTTCCTCCTGAACCTTCTAAGAGCAAGTTGCAACCCAATGTCCATTTACCCTGAATTCATCAGTGTGTATTTCCTATAGCTAAGGCCACCCCAGGCCTCCCTGGCAAGACACTTTCCTCCTTTGCTCAGGCTCTGTCCCCACGGAGGGATGCCCCTCTCAGCCTGCTTGGAATCCTCTGGGGCTGACTATCCCTCTGCAAGGGAGCCGAAGGCACATTAGGTTTCCAACCTGATCCCACCACTGCACCATCTCCCTGCCATCAAGACAGCCACGGAAGGATGGCACGTGTCTTTGTGCATACTTATCATATGTTCTCTCCTACTTCCTTCCTCCTGTTGGCATATACTAAATGGGGGTCAAGAGGCTGGTTTCCATCATTAACACGCCATGTTAATGCCTCCCTGGGTTACAGTTTCCTTACTGGCAAATGAGGAATTAGGATTAAGTGATTTCTGAGGATTCTTTTCTAATAATAACAGCTGAGTTTTATGAAGCACTTATTATGTGCCACGCACTGTGAGTACTTCACATGTAGCATCTTGGTTAATTCTCATGCCAACCCTCTAAGATATAATCACAGTACTGTTTATCATCTCCATCTTACAGACTGGGAAACTGAGGCACAGAGCAGTTATATAACTTATGCTCAGTCACTCAGAGATTCTAGATTTTCATGCAGGTCCGGTTCAGAGTTTTTACTGGGCTGAAAAGTATGGGGGCCGGGTGAATGGCACTATCTGGAATTTATTCTTTGCCTGAAGAGGCAATCATAGAAGTAAATATTGATAATTCAGAAAAAGAGATGAACTTTCTACGTGCCAAGTACATTACACACAAATGTCATTTCACTTAATCTGCAACAACTTTGAGACGCAGCACTATGATTATTTTCATTTTCCAGATGAGAAGACTGAGCCAGAGAGAGGTTAAATAACGTTTGTGTCAGGGCAGAGCCAGGATTTGAACCCAGGTGTGCTGTCGTCACCTAGTGCTAAACTGGGACACATGCCGTGCTCAGAGGGCTGGTCTTGAAGGACGCAGGTCATTGGCTCTGACTGGCAACGGGGTTGGGGGCAGAGTACCAGGCCCTGGGCAACTGTTTCATGCATCTGAGTCAATTTTATATTCCCAGCACCCCCGAGAAGCACCTCCACCTGCAGAGTGGGGAAAGACACACAACCACACTAAGTTGGCAGATGTGGCCGGAGCTTTGTGCACCCTTGGGGTGCGGCCAGGCTGGAAAACCTCTGGCACCAACTCACAGAGGACCTCATTGCCTCCTGGGGCCGGGATTTCACCCCATGGACTGCAAGGAGCTGCTGAAGCTGCCAGGTTGGGTCTCCATTCTTCATACACCACAGCGGAGGCCCCTCCTCCAAGAGACTCCAGGCCCTGGGTAGAGAGGTGCTTTCTCTCTCATCCAGGCCTCTGAGGCCAGAGCATCCTCTGGAGAATTCGCATCTCCTTTGTGCTCCTCCTCACCTCACCTGCAGGTGTTCCAGCAAGCAGATACCCAGCTCTGGGCCCTGGAAGAAAGAATTCCTAGGAGATGCCTCACCTCAAACCAGAGTACACGGCCATGATCCTGCCCAGTAAGAAGCATCCTGCGACAAGCTCAGATGAGGTCCTTTGACCTTCAGGGAAGACCAGCTTTCTCCTTATAAAGACAAGGCTTGAATGAGCCTGCATAGCTCCCTTGCCCAGGCCTTTTTGGTAGACTCTCTCTGAGCTGCAGCTCCCAGGATTTAGTGCTGAGCTCTGCTGTTTCCAGAGCTGGAAAGACCCTGCACATTCACATCTGGACAGTCAGAGATAGTTCATCCAAACCACATGGCAATCATTCATTTCATGGAAGAGAAACTCACAAAGAGCAATCACAGAGCTAGTAATGGCAGCCAGGACTCAAACCCCAGTTCCCCAGACTCTACAGCCCAAGCCCCATTCTTACATCTTCCGATTGCAAATGAAGAAACTGTGACCCAGAAAGGGAACATGACTTACACAAAGTCTCCAGCTCCATAGCTCGCACCACATGACCTCCCTCCCTGTAGAAGACCTCATTTCAAACAATGCCCAAAGATGGAAAAGGTAAAATGTTCTTGTGATTTGCAGCTAAGAAAATGCAGGTGGACCCACACTCAACCCCATTCTCAGACACTCCATCTGTCCAACAGTCCATATGTCACTTTTGTTTTGTTTTGTTTTTGAGACAGGGTATCACTCTCACCCAGGCTGGAATGCAGTGATGCGCTCATGGCTCACTGCAACCTTGACCTCCTGGGCTCAAGCAATTCTCCTGCCTCAGCCTCCCAAGTAGCTGGGACTACAGGTACACACTACCATGCCCAGCTAATTTTTGTATTTTTCGTAGAGACAGGGTTTCACCATGTTGCCCAGGTTGGTCTCAAACTCCCAGCGATCCACCTGCCATGGTCTCCCAAAGTGCTGGGATCCACCTGCCATGGTCTCCCAAAGTGCTGGGATCCACCTGCCATGGTCTCCCAAAGTGCTG
>NW_012107252.1:574340-607652 GCF_000951045.1 Mandrillus leucophaeus
CACCTGCCATGGTCTCCCAAAGTGCTGGGATCCACCTGCCATGGTCTCCCAAAGTGCTGGGATCCACCTGCCATGGTCTCCCAAAGTGCTGGGATTACAGGTGTGAGCCACAATGCCCAACCCATATTCATTTTGCATTTTAGTTTTCATTATTACTGTCCGTGGGTGAATGCATTTACAGAACTGGCGCAGACTTTTCTCTCTTCTATGATGTGCCATTCACACATGGCCACCAAAGACACACAAAGACAGCACCTCTCTACTCCTTGGGCAGAAAGACCATCTTAGCCTGAAGAAAATCAGAATCATGCTAGTGGAGGGAAAGAAGAAGAAGAGGGAAGGAAGGAAAGAACTATGAAGGAGGAAGGAAGACTCCCTTTGCTGAACACTTGTATACTTTCTGTATGTTGGACCTGGGATAAACAAGTCCATGTTATCTTGCTATTAGTTCTCAAAAGGACCCTGGAAATGGGTATCGTTATCTCTATTTAGATGAAGAAACTAAGGTTCAAAGAGCAAAGGAACTGGCCAGTAATTATTGGAAGTAAGGCTAGAATTTGACTCTGAATCAGTTCAAAGCCCAAACACGTTCCAGAGCACTGTCAGGTTCCCACTTGTGCCTCCAAGTCCTACAAGTTCAGGGAGGTCCCACTAGGCCCCTGGAGTCTGGGGGTGGGGCTGAGAGGGTGACATTTCTTGAAGAGTTCTTTGGAAGAATGAGCTGCATGGCTAAAAAATATTTGAATACCACCTTACTGGCAGTCTTTAATTAAAGATAGTGGGAAAAAACTTTCTTCCTTTTCTTTTCTTTTCTTTTCCATTTCCTTCCCTCCCTTCCTTCCTTCCTCTCTTTCTCTTTCTCTCTCTCTTTCTTTCTCTTCCTTCCTTCCTTTCTTCCTTCCTCTTTCTCCTTCCTTCCTTCCTCTTTCCTTCTTTCTTTCTTTCTTTCTTTCTTTTCTTTCTTTCCTTCTTTCTTTCTCTTTTCTTCCTTTCCTTTCCTTTCCTTCTTTTCTTTTCTTTTCTTTTTTTTTCTTTCTTGTATAATAAACCCACAGGGAAGAGGAGAATGGGATGGGAGACTAACAGTAAACTTTTGGAAGCTGGAAAGAGATGAATGAGTGGAAAAGACAGAATCCCCAAGCCTGCAGCAGGGAAATCTGGGAACCAATCTGACTTACATCCCAGGATCCCTCAAAGCCTCTGCAGGTTGGGGTGGAGGGAACCGAGGTAAGGACAATTGGTGGAAAGTCTTGTTAGAAGCTATCAGATTCCCATCCCCTCCTCAACTCCAGCAGCTCAGGAGACTCCCCTCCCCCCACCCAAGAGAAAGCCTGGAGGGTTCTTCTCTGCACAAGTTGAAACTGAGCCCTTTTGAGGGGGGACGTCAGGCAGACTGAGGGCATGGCAGGGGTGCCATAAAGAAATAGTGGGGGTCAGGCTCAGTGGCTTACACTTGTAATCCCAGCCCTTTGGGAGGCTGAAGTGGGCAGATCACTTGAAGTCAGGAGTTTGAGACCAGCCTGGCCAACATGGTGAAATCCCATCTCTACTAAAAACACAAAAATTAGCTGGGCATGGTGGCATGCACCTGTAATCCCAGCTACTCAGGAGGCTGAGGCAGGAGAATCGCTTGAACCCAGGAGACGGAGGTCACAGTGAGTCGAGATCATGCCACTGCACTCCAGCCTGGGTGACAGAGAGACTCCATCTCAAAAATAAATAAATAAGTAAAAATAAAAAAAAAAGTAGTGGGAATGCATGCAGACTGGCTGCAGAGACCCCTCCTTTTTCTCCTCCTCCCTGACTTTTTCCTGTGGCTTCCAGAACGTGGGAAGTAGACCCTTCAACCTCCAAGAGGGAGACTGAGCCTTCCTGGGGATTGATTCTGCTCAAGAAGAAAGGCACCGCCTTTGAAGACTCCCTGACGAAACAGCCTCGGCAGGCAGCTACGGGGAACTCGCTGTCAAAGAGCCTCACTCATTGCTTCCAATCATCTTTGAGCCCCTCCACTCTTAAACATGAGAAGACACCAAAGGCTATCATACGTCTGAGAAATGAGACCAAACACACACACAATACAGGGGCACTTGAGAGAAACAGAAACCATGCAGGAGAAAAACCTAAAAACAGAATAAGAACAAAGCCAAAAAAACCGAGTAACACTCATAACAACTAACGTTAATAGCCTTGGAAAGATAAGATAGTAGAGTCTATCAAACAAGAACAGGATGCTATTAAAAGGAACATTCAAGAAAAAAAAACTCTTGAAAACTAAAAATGTGACAGTAGAAATCAAAAACTTGGGAGGCTGAAGAGAGTGGATCATGAGGTCAGGAGATCGAAACCAGCCTGGCTAACATGGTGAAACCCCGTCTCTACTCAAAATACAAAAAATTAGCCAGGCATGGTGGGTGCCTGTAGTCCCAGCTACTCGGGAGGCTGAGGCAGGAAAACTGCTTGAACTTAGGAGGTGGAGGCTGCAGTGAGCCGAGATCATGCCACTGCACTCCAGCTTGGCGACAGAGCAAGACTCCATCTCAAACAACAACAACAACAATAATAAAAAACTCAATAGAATGGATGGAGACAAAATGGAGGGACGTACTCAGAGAATCCAGCAAAAAGACAAAGCAATGGAAAATGTGACAGAGGGTATGAAAATCAGAGTAAACAGATAGGAGGGCCAAGGCCTCAATAATAGCAGTTCCAGAGGGAGAGAAGAAAAAAACAGAGGAGAGGAAATAATCAAAGAACTCAAGACATTTTCTTAAAGCAGAAATTCTAGAATTACCAGACCGAAGGAGCCACTGAGTGAGAAAACTGACCCACACCAAGACCCATCACTGTGAGATGTCATGTTCTAGGGTTGTAGAGAAGATTCTAAGACAGGACCCTAAAGAATGCAACAGGACTCAGAATGGATTTGGAGCTCTTAAGAGCAACCCAGGAAGCTAGATGGCAATGGAGCAATGTGTTCACAACACTGAAGCAAAATGATTTCCAACCCAGAATTCTATCATAGATTTCAGTCGACTGCAAAATAGAATAAAGACATTTCCAGCATTTTCAGATATATGAAGGATCAAAGTATTTCCCTCTCACACATTTTCTCTGAAGAAGACCACACTGAAGGATGGTCTCTGTAAGATGAGGATGGAAACCAAGGAAAAGGAAGACCCAAGGTTCCGGAAAGAGGAGACCCAATACAGGAGGCAGAGAGGACCTCCGGGAGTGGGTGGAGGGAGCTCGCTGGATAAGAGTGCACCACCACGGAGAAGGGAGCCCCAGGGCAGTCAGGAGCCATCAGACAACTCAGCGGAGCCCCTGTCTCAGCAAGACAGGATACACAGAGCGTCAGGAGCCGCTGAAAACCTCCAACGTCTTGAGGGGAAATTTGGGTGAGGTGGGAATCTGGGATTGAATTAGTAACAAATGTATAGAAAACGAAGTGCAATTAAGCACACATACATACCATGATAATACACAGTGAAAACAGCAAAGGAAAGTAATCATGGTTCACTTTATGGCTTGGCTGTGAATTATGATTATTTTTATTTTTTCTTTGGGTCAAATCTTTATTTATTTATTTATTTTATTATACTTTAAGTTCTAGGGTACCTGTGCACAATGTGCAGGTTTGTTACATATGTATACACGTGCCATTTATGATACAACACTAATGAGAGGATGGGGAGGTGGCGGGAGGTGGAATGCAAACAGGGGAAAGGCTTCGGAGCCTACAGATAATGCTGAAGCTGAGAAACCAAGTCACGGGCAACCAGAGCACATTATGTAGAGATATGGCAAACCAAGACAATCCGCTAAAAGAGATGAAAGGTACTGCTTCTGGGAGTGGTGACCAGCGGGTGGGTGGGGGTTGGGCGGGGAGAAAATGTGGAGCAAAGAGAAAGAGTACTGCTGCTTCCCACAACAAAACCTATGGAAATATTTGACTCTTTAAACTCCAGACATGTGTAACTTTGATAAAAACCAAAAGACACACACACACACACACACACATACACACACAAACAGAGAGAGAGAGAGAGAGAGAGAGAAAGAGAGCAAGCGAGCACGTATGCCTCTGTTCTCTAAGAGGCCTAAGAGGCTGCTTTTCCCACAGGAGAGGGACAGAGAGAAGCCAGCTTCCTCCTGGGAGCCCAGCCTGATTCCCCAGGACAGAAACAGAGGCCAGGATCCAGGCAGACGGTGTCCAGGCCCAGAGGATGCTACATCCTCGTTGTAGCTCTCAGGGGATTACCAGGGGCTGCCCGAGACCCCTCTACCCAGGAACCTATGGCTGTACCCGCTTGAAAAAAAGTCTCCTTTTAAATTTTAATACGATGCAAAGAGATCTTCCCTGACAGGCCTCAGAGCTCTGGAGGGTTCTGGGTCCAGCGTACTCAGACACTCAGTCTGCCCAATGATCAATATGTCTTTTTCTTTCCGCTTCGCTTTTCACATTTTTTAATCATCCATGACTTGGGTTTCACAGTACATCATCAGTTGTCTCTGATGACTGGAGTGAGTGTTCCCTGGGAAGTCCTTTGAGTCCTCAGAGGAAATCCAGAAGGCCAGCACAGTCACCCTAGCTAGACTAACACTGGAGATTTTTATTGGAGGATCATCTTTATGGAGGAATAACATTTCCAAGAGTCTAAGTGGTTTCCTGGGTACAGAAATTTTCTCCTCTGGTTTCAAAACGGCCATTCACAAACCCGTGGTGAATGAAGTCCTCAAGCCCACAGGTGGCCTGGAATAGTGAAAAGCGGCCTGGAATGGGGCTGAGAGAATCCTTCCCACTGCTCACCCCCAAACCAGCATCCTCCCTTCCTCCTATCGTGACCAGGGAAGTGTCTTCTTCTCATCAATGCCCCCGCAGGTCCCCAGGGCTTTGCTCCTGCCCCCTGCCCCTTCTCTCCTTGGTATCATCACCTGCCTCTTGCTAGAAGGCATTCCTTGCAGCAAACACACATGAGGACCTCTGGGTTCAAACACTTGCCTGCTCTAGCTTACACACCCTCCAGGCACCACCTCCCCAACTTGTGCTGCTTTCCTCCACAGCCAGCCTCTTAGGACAACGCTTACACAGGCACCTCCACTCCTCATTTCGGCCCATACCAACAGGGTTGCATCGCTATGGAAACAGTTCCCATCAGTCACCAGTCACCTGCACAGGGCCCTGTTGAATGGGCACGTGCCACATGCCCGTCCTCACCGGGCTGAGCCTCCTTCCTCCTTGAACACTCTCTTTTCTTTGCTTCCAGGCTTCACATTTGTCTGGGTCTCTTCCTGCTGCTCTGGCAATTCCTCCTCAATCTCTTCTGCAGCAGTGTCTCTGTCTGCCCTTGAAATGCTGGTATCCTGGGATCAGTCCTGGATGCCTTTTTCTTTTCTCTCTTCTCCACCTCCCCCCAGGTGGCCCCATCTTGGCCTATAGCACTGAATCGCATCTATACACTGACAACTCTCAAGAGTGTATTCAACTTCAGGCCTCTCCTCTGAGGGCCAGGCTCATCTATCCAATTGTCAAATGTCTCCCTGAACGTCTCCACTTGGCCTGGCATCTCAAAAGTCACATGACCAAGTTTTGATCTCCCTGTCCCCAGACCTATTTTTCAGTCCCCTCCTCCATCCCTTCTCACCCCATAAAGGGCACCACCATCCACTTGTAGTGGTTACTACAAGAAATACGGTAGTCAGTCTCAAGTGGAGGCTTCTCTCTCAGCCTCCATAGCCATCAGAAGTCCTATAGCTCCTCTTTCCATCTTCGCTGCCATGTTCCTGGTCTAAACCATTGATGTCTCACCTGGGCTTTCAGGATCCTGTTCTCCCCACTGCCCTGACAACCACTACCTCCTTCCCAAAGTCTGGGTTATATTCCCCAGGAGAAAGGGGGCAACAGGATTTGGAGGCATAAAGAAAAAGAAGAAAAAGCCCAGCGTGGGCTCATGTGATGGGGGTTGGACACTTCACTCCCCAGCCCATTGGGCCATGCTCAGAGCTGCACATCTACATTTCTGGGGAAAGGCCTGAGAATTAAAGAGAGAGCAAGGTGCTGGGCCTCAGGAATAAGGCAGGGCCTTGATAGCCGAGACCCACCCCAGGAGAAGAGCAGTCCCTCATCCAGAGCTGAGAACCCAGGACCCATTCTCTCGGCTTCTAGAACACAAAAGGCTCTGCTCAGAGAAGGCCCTGGCCTGGGAGCCGGTGGCCCACAAGCCAGCCCTTTCTAGCATTATGTATTTCATTTTTACCTTGAACACCTGCAGAGCAGAATGGTTTGCAAGGAAGAGTCCTTGGCTCCCAACCCCAGAGCCTGCCCCATAACAGAGGCCATCTGACTTCACCTTCCCCAGACCAAGCCTGCCTTCAGGCTGATGGATGGGTTCTCACTGGCCTGGTTTGGCCTTGATTGTGTCCTTGATCCTTCCTGAGACCCAGAGTCCCAATTCTGCTCCCAGATTCTAAGAGTTGTAGAGTTCAGGGACCTGCCCTCTCACCCAAGGTCTCAGACAATCTTGAGCACGTTGGAGGAAGATTCCTTCATTTAATAGATATTCCCCAGCACTGCCCATGTGCCAGGCACTATTCTCAGCACTGGGGACACAGCAATGAACAAAACATAGTTCCTGCCCTCTCACAGAGTTTACAATCTGGTGGAGGAAACAGAAGCAAGCTAGTAAATACCTGGAGAAAAATGAAGCAGGAAAGGAAGGGGTAAGAAGTGCCATGGAGTGTGCAAATTCATCGTAGGTAGTGTGGGAAGGCTTCACTGAAGGGTGATGGAGGGAAGTGAGGGGGCCATGGGAGTCTCTGGAAAAAGGGCTCCAGGCAGAGAGCACAGCAAGTGCAAAGGCCCTGGGGCAGAAGCTTGTCTTACAAAGAGCAGAGCTTGGCCAAAGCCCAGGGAGCAGAGGGAGAGCCATAGGCAGAGGTCAGGGAGGAGCTGGAGCCGGCACATGCAGGCCTGTGAGGGCTTTGGGGGACACGGCATAGGAGCAGCAGGGTGTGGGGACCTTAACAGGATCACTGTTGTTGGGCTGAGAACGGACCACACTGGGGAAGGTGGGAGCAGGATACTGTAGGATATTGTGATCACCCAGATGTTAGCTACCAGTGGCTTGACGCAGAGGTGGGGAAAAATGGGCAGATTCTAGAATCAGTTTCAGGGCCAAGCTGCCAGGATTTGCTAAGGATGTGAGACAGAGTGGCTTTGGGCCCAAGCATCTAGAAAAATGAAACTGCCTGTGCAGAACGTCCATCTCGCTTAACTGAATGAGTGACTTTGCCACTCTCCTTCAGAAGATGACTTTCCCCAGAATATGGTTTGGATCTGTGTCCCTGCCTAACTCTCACATCAAATTGTAATCCCCAGTAATGGAGGTAGGGCCTGGGGGGGCGGTGACACCATCCCTTCTCCATGCTGTCATCACCATAGTGAGTTCTGAGATCTGGTTGTTTAAAAATTGTGTGCCTCCCTCCCGTTCTTGCTCCTGCTCCTGCTCCCGCCAGGTAAGACGCACCTGCTTTCCCTTCACCTTCTGCCATGATTGAAAGTTTCCTGAGGCCTCCCCAGAAGCCGAGCAGATGCCAGTATCATGCTTCCTGTATAGCTTGCAGAACTAGGAGTCAATTAAACCTCTTTTCTTTATAAATTACCCAGTCTTAAGTATTTCTTTATAGCAATGCAAGACTGACTAATACACCAATCTTTGACCACCTAAAAGACTTTAAAGAGATATGCAGCAAGTGAGGGTCATGGGCACAGTTTGTCTGCCTATGTTATATATTTCCCAACCTCCATGCCACCAACCCTCCTGTGGTATGTGGTTTTGCTCCTGTCTGGGTTCTTAGAGTAGTTTACTGTCTTTATTTTTTACACACCTATCCAAAAGTTTCCAACTTATTACCATTTACTTAATTCATAGTTTAATCAATTTGTTCCCCAATAAATACACAGAGGTAACAAATATTCCCAAAGACATAACTCTAAATCTGGAGTTCACAGCAAAATGGGACAAGACAGAGCAGACGTTTAGGCTGAAAATTATGCTACACTTCTGGGTTTCAAAGTCCAAGGAGAAATGGATTTGTAAAAAATTATTAGAAAAGAAAATAATCTTTAGATTTTTAAAAACTAACACTATTCTCTCCAAGCTACTATTTCATGAAACACACAGGCATGTGTGCGCATGCACAGGCACACACACACACTTCAACACATATGAATGCACTGTCAAAAAAACGTGGTGCGTACACTGCATGAACTCTTAAGACTTGGATAAAAATTAATTCAGCTATAGAAATAGATGAGATATAAAAGTACATTCGTTAAAAATGTAACCCCTTCAACTGGAATAATACTGAATTAAATAAACTTTTAAAATAATTTCTTTAAGGAATGTCAAAGAGGCCCGAGTCACAGTTCTTCAGTATGCACTGTGCTGTGGACAAAGGGTGGGTTCACTGATGTGCAGGTGGACCCCCTCCCAGATACGAAGTTGGATGTATGACCCAGAGTTCAGGGGAGAAGGCCTTGGAGATAAGGGTCTGAGTGTCATCAACCCGTAGATGGTGTATCGCTCACCATGGGACTGAGTTTAGAGGAAGAGCACGGAGCCTGGGGCTGGGCCACATGGGGGTTCAGCAATCAGGCGATCATGGACTCACTGAAGATGGTGAGGAAGTGCAACCAGTCAAGGAAGAGGAAGATCAAGAAAGACAGTGATATAGTTTGCCTGTGTCCCCACCCAAAATCTCATTTGAATTGTGATTACCCATAATCCCCATGTGTCAAGGGAGAGACCAGGCGGAGGTGATTGAATCATGGGGGCAGTTTCCCCTATGCCATTCTGGTGACAGTGCGTGAGTTCTCATGAGACTGATGGTTTTATAAGCATTCGGTAGTTCCTCCTGCATGCATTTTTCCTTCCTGCCGCTTTGTGAAGAAGGTGCCTTGCTTCCCCTTCACCTTCCACCATGATTGTAAGTTTCCTGAGGTTTCCCCAGTCATGTGAATGAGTCAATTAAACCTCTTTTCTTTATAAATTACTCAGCCTTGGGCAGTTCTTTATAGCAGTGTGAAAACACACTAAACAGACAGTGTCCAGGAAACCAAGAGGACAAAGTCCTGCATGGACGAGTGAAGGATTAACTGTGTCAAATGCTGCTGATGGCTCAGGAAAGAATAGAAGTGAGAACTGACTACTGACTTCTGCAAGGTGAGGGTCACCATTGACTTGGATAAGAGCAGCTTCTGAGGTGTGAGGAGCCCAAAGGCCCACCTTGAATACATTTGAGAGAAGCCAGGAGGAAAGATACAGAGGTGAGGAACACGGTCAACTTCTTACGGGGTTTTTCTTTAAAGGAAACAGAGAAATCTGGCAATATGGCCCTTCAGTCAAAATGTTTTTAAGGTGGAAACCTTAAGTCTGGGTATGCTAACTTGAATGGCCTAGGAGAGTGGCAATGGCTGGAGTGAGGTACTGAGGTAGGTGAGGTGGGATGGGAGCCAATGCCCTCCCACAGGAGGTGCAGAAGCTGAGTCCTGCAGCAGGCAGGATCTGGCATGGAATCCTGGGATCTCACCATCTGAACTTATCATTCCCTTTGGACCTAAGCCCTAACAACATACCACCCAACTGGGCTTGGTCAGCCAGGTGCTTCCTATCAATTCCAGTCTCTTCCTCTTCCATGTAAGCCCGCTGGGCTGAATTCCCAGCTTTCCTTGCGACAAGTGAACTTGAGTTAAGACAATATAGTCATTACCTTCAAGAAACAATATAACTTTGTGTGTGTGGAGACAACACTGCTTAACAAAAAGCCATTCTAAACAACCAAGGCAAATGCACGGGTGCTGGGTGAGAGAGCCATCACATCCCTGATGGGCACTCCCAGAGGCTGCCTGGGAAATGCGGGCTTTGTTCAGGTGTGGAAGTGATGGGAAATGCAGAGAGGGCCATGTGCCAGGAAACTAGTGCAATAAATAGAGACTGATGCATTGTGTGTGCAAAGCATTACCCAAGAAGGGACTTGGGAGGAGACAGAAATGGATCTTAGCACCAGGGTTATGACAGAAGTAACACAAAGAACTACAGAGTGTGGAGGGATTTGGAAGGCTTGTTAGAGTAACAGGGCTGAGTACTGGCTTTTGAAGGCTGAGTAGGATTTGGCAATGGCAGGGCCCAGCAGGCAGCAAAAGGTGAAGGGCGACAGGAGCAGGTCAGATTCTGAGGTCAGCACTCACAAACTGAGTTTAAACTGGATCCTGTAGGTGAGGCAGCCACAGATGGCTTTGGAGGAAAGCATGACACAGGCAGAATCATGTTTAGTGATGCTCAGTGGTACCAACATTGGAACTCCAGAGATAGGGTGGCCAGAGCAGTGGCAGAGGGAATAAAGAGACCACACTGAGTCACTGACTACTTCATGCAGACACCAGGATTGGGGGACTAATTGGAAAGGGGGAGAAGGCATCCAAGACAATGTTAAAGTTCTGAGTGTGAAGGGCTGGGTGTATCACCTGAGATCTGGATGTGGAAGGAGATGCTGTTGGTGGGAAGTGGAAGGCTTGGTTTGCACATGTTAAGTGTGAGGTGTTGTGTTTCCCAGGCAAAAATGCCCAGGAGGCACCAAAACCAGTGTCTGCAGTTCAGGGGTGAGGTCCTGGCTGGAGACCCAGATGTAGCAATGTTGGCACAGAGATGAGGCTGGAAGCTAAGGAGATGGGTGACGCCAGCAAGGGAGAATGCTCAAGGCAAGAGGAAGTGAGTCTCACTGATCAGGTACAGGAGCTGCCATCACACCTGTAGCAGGTGGACTGCTGGGCAGCTTAACCTTCCTCTCCACCTGTCTGGGTCTTGCCCGCCCTTCCGGGCCTGGCCCCACCTCCTCTGGGAAGCCCTCTCTGGCTATTCCATCCCCCAGGCATCTTTCCCTTGCTGTGAGCTTCATAGCCCTGGCCATCCCCACCTTAGCACTGGGTCTTGTGTTGCCACCTTGGTGTAGTCCCCAAGCACCTTGAGGGCAGGATGACATTTAACTCCCATGGGCCACTGCATTTTCTGGCACAGAACACCCAAAAGGCACTGATTAAACAGATCCTCCTCCTTGATGAATTAATAAATTGATCAGTTGCTGAAATGGAGGTCAAGAAAGAAAGTAAGGCGAGTTTAATTAGAGATAAAAAGACTCACGTATGTTGGACTCACACAGCATCTACTCTTTTGTGTCTGGCTTACTGATTCATCGTGAACTAGGCCTACATGTATCAACATGGAGGCATGTCAAAAACACTGTTGAGTAAACATAACAAGCTACAGATGTATGTTAAACCAACTTGAGTAGTCACGAGCATGATATCTATCAAATATTTCAGGTTCTCCCAAGCACACAGTAGGAATGCACTTCTCTACTCCCACGGAATTAGGTGAGGCCATGACTTGCTCTGGCCATTTAAATGTGAGCAGAAGCTTCTAGGTGGAACCATTTTTTTCTTCTTCCTCTCTCAGCCTCTACTGGCCTGGATCTTAGGAACAGAGCTCCATGGGAGACCCTTCTCAAATGTGTACAGGAGTGAAATACACGTGTTCTTTGTATTAAAAAAGAAAGAAATAAATAAAAGGAAGAACTGAGTCTAAGGCAAAACTGTGGGACTGCAGAGAAGTGTGCCCAGTGATTCTGGGTGGGGGCACCCTTCGCAATTTGGGGGAACAAGAGGTTGCAAGGTTGGTGGACTGGAAGGTCAGCATCTCCGGCCCCATCCCTGAAATGCCGAGGTGTCCTAGGTTATGTGGCAACCAAAATGCCCTCCCCTCTCCTTCACCATTTCCAAACACTCTGGTGGGTGACGCCAGCCCTAAGACAACCATGAATGTAGAAGAATCACCAGAAGTGAGGGTGGGAGGCACGGTCCCAGCTTGAGACAGCCAGGCTGGGGGAGGAAAGGATCTGACACTATAATGAATTCCGTAAGTGCTCAAATTGCATGTGACAAGTTGAAAGGGAGAGGATACCTTCCATAGCTGACAGAATAGAGTGGGAGACGGAGATTGATGAAATGGATATACTAGTGGTAAAATGCACCAATGTCCATTTTTTTTAGCAGCTATGAACTATAGACTTCACATAGGGTCTCACAGGGTCTTCTGAAAATCCCACATGTTATTTTCCCCCTTTTACAAACGTTATTCTCCCCTTTTTACAAATAAGGAAACTGAGGGCTGGAGAACTGGGGGGCTAGTCTCAGGCAGAACAGAGGTAAGTGGGGCAGAGATGACAGAACTCAACCGAGAGGAGGATTCTGAAGCAGAGCAGGTGGGACTGAGTGAAGACCTGGAAGGAGGTGGAAAGGGAGCAGGACCCATGCCGGCTGGAGGAAGAGGAGAAGGGGACTCGTGGGTGATCTTTCCCCTCCTTCAGCCAATGCAGACCCTGTAGGCAGAGACATCCAGCAGGAAGCTGGGAGGGGAGTGGCTCCTGCCAGCTGCCTTTCTGGAGTCTCAGGCTTCCCGAGGTCTCAGAGCACCTGCCTCTCAGGGAAGATGCGAACCTCCTCAGGCGCATACAGAACGCTGCTGGGGCAAGCTCCTGGGACACCACGAAACACTCAGCAGTCCTCAGAGCCCACAGAGAGCCTCTAAAGCAAGAAGGAAGAGGGCCAGTCCCTGGGAGCAGGCGTTTCATCAATCCTGCCTCTGTGTGGCCTCTAAGGGACCCAGTGGCATGAGAACACAGAGACACACGAGGGCGCTCTAACCAAACAGCAGGAGGAACTGCGTCCATCCCCAAACGGAAAGAGGGTTGGCATTGTTGAAGACCTTTGGTCCAGTTTTTTTCAGCGTAGCCGCTATTGGTATTTTAGACAGTAGGTTTCAGGGTCTTTTGCTACCCCTGGCCCCCTTCCCATCACTGACCACCGTGCTCCCCACATTTCCAAGCACCCTCCCTCCTGAGAGCCCCTACTGGTCAGTGCCACCAGAAGATGCCAACTGGTGGCCCTGGGGAGGATGGCAGTCTCTGTTGTCCCCCAACCTTACGGAGGACTCCCGTGTCTCCCATGCTGACCCTGTGAGTTAGGCGCTTGCAGGTGCTAGAGGATCAGAGGCCCCCAGTGACAGCCGTGTTGGCCCCGGCTCATGGGGACTGTCCTCCACAGGAAGCACATCTTCCTCTATGTTGTTGTCCTTCAGGGCTGTGCAGGACCAGGCCACCCTGATCACACCAGGGACACAGACACAGGACCCTGAGACAGACGCCACGGGACCTGCTCACAGACACCCAAATCCCAGGAAGCAAACACGTGGCCACACAAAACACAGCGGCACAGAACTTCCACAAAGCACGTCTGAAACAAGGCACCCTTCCAGAGCCCAGACAGTCCCCGAAGCTGTGAGCTCTGAAACGTTTAGACCATTGGTTTCCCAAAGTCAAGCATCAAAGGTGAATAACTAGGAATGATATTCAAAATATTCACCAACCGATGAGTCCTGGGCCCCAGCCAGTCAGGATGGGGACCAGTGGAAACACCAGGTGCATACAGTGTGCAATCAGCCCTGCAAATAGCCTAGTCGGCTGAGCCCGAGTGCCCCGTGGGAAACCAGACATGCCAAGATGGCCATTGGGCAGTACAGAGGTGACTTTTGGAGAATACATGTCAAGAGAGACAGGAGTCTGGACATTTGCTGGGATACTGGGATGGCAACCCAATGCAGGGACTAGAAATCTGGCCAGGATCTGAGAAAATGAAGGGCTGGAGAAAGACCCAGACCCCTCCAGATCCTCAACAAATACCCAGCATTGCCCATCCCCACCAAGAAACCCCATGGCATTCTTAAACAGAGGGTCCTGAGAGTCCCAGGAAGGTGATGTCTGCTGAAAGGCATCGCTGGGACCACAGGGCACCTGTGGGCAGAGCCCTTGTCAACTGAGCCACTGTTGCCCGTGAACACCGATGGGCACCAGCTCTTATTCCACGGGAAGCAGACGATGAAAACCAAACATGAGTCTTACCCTCCTTCGAAGATTTTGATCCTCGCCGGCTCCCCTCTCTGGGAGGCAGGAGCATCCTCCTCCGGCTCCCCTCTCCTCTCTTCTTCCTTCTCCACTCTAGCTAGATCTTTCTGGCCTTCCGGGGAAACCAGCGAAGGGAGGTGAACCTGGCCCACCGCAGGAATGACAAAATCATTGCTGGTTAAAAGTGCATCCTCAGCCACGAATGCAATGCTAATCATCATGCCTTATATGGCACTGCACAAAGTACACATATGTAATCTTCACACTCCTCCATGAAGAGGTGCTATTCGCCCCACTTTACAGAATTAAGGAAACTGATCCCCAGAGAGAAGTCCCTTATCCAAGGCCATGCCATTAGTTGGTGTTACAGCTGGAACCCTGTCTCTTTCAGGTTAACCTCCCATAAGACCTGTGTTTGTTATCTGTCTTTCACACTAGTCTGGGAACTCCTGGTGACAGGTCCTCATCTTGGTCTCCTTGGGCACCGCAGAACCCCACACAGGGCCTGTCTCAGAGAAGATGCTTAAATAATGTTGAACACGTGAACAAAGGCTCCACTCTGCCTTGGAGATAAACTGGCCCAGTTCTTGTTTATAGATCAGAAAGCTAAGGTTACCCAGTGAGTTGAGGGCAGAGCTGGGAGTGCAGCACAGGTCTCTTGCTTCCAGGACCTTGGCCCTCCTGTGCTAGTACCAAAGGCCAGGAGCTGGGTTGAGGACCCTGACCAGCAGGACATCCCCAGCTCCACCACAGAGACAGGCACAGAGAGGCTGTGCAAGCTCTGGGCTGTTAGTCCTGCAGGACCCACACACTTTACAGAGCCATGCGTCAATGATGAGAGCTGGCTTAAGGGGAGGCCTGGCATTGGCCTTGTGCTTCCTGGACATCTTCCACTATTCCAAGAACATGTCCTCTAAATGCTGCAGTGTTGTCAGGGGTGGGTGCACTCTTGCCTAGGGAGCAGAAATGCTGTGCTTAGGGCGGGGGCTGGGAGTGAGAATTTCCTCCTACTTCACGCCACTGTCATTAAGGTCATGAAAAACCATGCTGTTTCCAGCCAGTGAATGAAGCAACCACATTTCCTGATGCTGGGGCAATCTAAGAACGGCAGTTCCCTGTGCCAGCCACCACACCTGCCCCCACAAGGATAGCATGGGGCTAGATAGAAAGGTGCCTGCCTGGGAATCGGGGAATCTGAGTTCCAGCGCCAGATAGGCCATGGCACACTGAGCTGCTGTTTGGTGGATGACTTCACCTCTCTGGGCCTCAGAGTCTGAGGGGATTTAGACCATCTTGAAGATCCATTCCAGGGCCAACTTCTATGACTCAGTGACCACCAAATAATCTCTTCAGACTTGGAGGAGGGGAGTGGAAACCGAGCAAGAATCTGGACTGCTGCTTTGGCAGAAGGCAGCTAGTTTTCTGCAATACCCTTGGGTTTTCAGAGCCTACCACTTCCACTCCACCCTGGCCTGTGATCTAGACTGTCCATGGAATGACCAAGGTGCCTCCCACAGGCAAACGGACTGCTTCTCCCTCACAGCCTGCCGTGATATCTGGGCCACACTGGAGGAGGCTGGTTTGGGTGGCAGTGTACCACTCTCCCAGGAAACACAGTGTTGGAATTGAGCAGGGACCAGGGATCCATTTTAGCTTTTGATGACAACCATATGAATAAGTATAGCTAAAAATACTTACTGAGTGCCAATGTGGCATGCACTGTTCTAAGCACACTCTGCATGTCTTAACTCATTTAATTATCTCCACAGTTCTATGAGCTAAGTGTTATTATTATCCCTATTTTACAGAGGATGAAACCGAGGCTCAGAGAGTTTAAGTTATTGGCCCAAGATCCCATAGCTAGTAGGTAAGGTAGTGGGATTCAAACCTGGGCAAGTTGGCACCTGAATCCTTGTTCTTAATAACTTTGTGACAGTGCTGTGTTGTTGTCAAAATGATTACCAAGGAGGCAAAAGGAAAGAATGTGGCTACAAAGTGGACTCTTAACAAGCTGGGGTTTCTCCAGGGTTTATACGTGGAAGAAAGTATCTATGACCAAACAAAAACATCATAGGGTGTCCTAGACCTGCACAAAGATGGTTTGGAAGAGCTTCAAAATGCTAAGATAGACCTAAGGACATTTTCAGAACTACTAACAGAGAATGGAAGCCACAAGCTGACAAATGTCAGCTCAGTACAATAAAGAGCCTTCTTACAGCACTGTCCAAAGATGGATTGGAATGTATCATGAGATGGTGAGTTCCTCTCGCTGGAGATATGCTAGCAGAGACCAGAGAGAGGTGTAGTTGTATAAAGGCCTTAAGCCATAGACCATGCGGTTATACTAATGTACCAGATTGGGGCAATTCTGGCAGGAAACATGCCAGTGAACCAAACAGAATATTCCAAGAAAAAGTTCACAGGTTTTAGGAGCATTATAAATAAATACTTGCCAAATCCAATTATAAATAAATAATTGCCAAATCCAAATTAACACTTTCTTTCTCTTAAATGGCCTGTAACATTTTCAGTCATTAAAAACTAGAGGCAGCTTAGATAACTCAAAAAGGCACTGGAGTAAAATCTAGTTTTGATCTAGGCTCTGCCATTTACTGTGTGGCCTTGTGAAAGTTACTTAACCTCTCTGTGTTTTGGTCTCTTCATCTATGAAATGGTGATATTGCACCCTAACTTTCAAGTTGGTTGTAAAGAGAAAAGTAGCAATTAGCATAGTACTTGGTACATAATAGGTACCCAAAAAGCTAGCAGTATGAATAATTATAACAGCGTCTTGGGAGTGGCCACAGCTAGTAAGAGATGCTGAAGAGGAAATTAGCATGACATTAATGCAAAAGTGGAAATCTTGGTTAGGGATCTATGTAGACTGACAAAGACATCTAGGGAATAAATTTAGAAAACAGTTCTGTGAAGAACATCCAGTCAAGCTAAGGACAAATTCAATGCGCAAAGTTCGCTCAATGACAAAAGAGGAAGATATGAGAGCATGGGAAATTATAGAACACAGTTTTGCTCACTTATCTACAATATGAATTTAGTTTAGGGAATTTAGACCTAATTTGGTCAGAGCTTCTGGTCTGAAGACACACTAATGAATATTTTTAAATTTGCAGTCATCTTTTAAGATTTTTCTCTCCTCAAATAATTAAAAGAAGAAAAATAGACTCTTTGGAGTCAGATAGGTCTGGGTTCAAATTCTGGGTTTGTCCAACATTTGCCAGATGACCTTGACCTTTCTCAGACTCTGACCCTCAGTTCCCTAAGCTATAGAAGGGAGATGGTTATGTTACTTCAGAGGTGGAGGTGAACAGTGACTAGATTCAAGGGCCCAGCACAGTGCCTGGCACCATGAGGCTGCTCAATAAACAAGATCAGCTGTTATTCCACAAATGCCAAGTCAACATAATCCAAATCCCTAGGCTGGCCTTGTCAGGGTATGGTGGTGGTTTCTGTCTGAAGTTTGAAATTACTGAATTTCAAACTTGCTGAGCTTTCAGGGGACTAGCTCATTTTATAGCTCCTGATGTAGCCTCAGATCAAAGGCAATGAAAGAGTAAATATTAGCGTTTCTTGACCACATAGCACAGATAGGTCAAACTGTGAGTGGCATTGCCATCCACTGGTAAGGAGGGATACTGCATCTCAGCTCCATTTGCTGTCTTACTCCCAGAAAAGGAAGAAGGAATATTTCAGGAGTTGTTTGTGCCAAATTATAGAATCTTGGAAATGGGAAGAATTAAAGTGGTACTAGAGAATGGAAACAGCAGATGTAAGAATTAAGAAAAGCAGGAAAAGACTAACAAGACCAGGGATATCCATACAATGAAGGAGAGGTATAAAGTTCTAAAATTGCTACAGGCATTCCTGTCAGCCAAGTTTTCCAACTCAGTCTTTTGGTAAATTTCTTGTTTTCTTACTGAGCCTATATCTTTGATTTTACAACAGAAGTTCATGGGATAGCAGGATCACTTTATGGCTAACTTTATTGAAAGTGTATCCATTCCAACGATACGAGGGATACAATGACAAAGAAACTCAATAAACATGTTTCCTTGTAAGGTTACCAGCCTCAGCTTTCAGAGAGGCAATCTGACACTCATCTGGCTCTAGTTCTGCAACTTGAACCTGAGGATACTGTGGCTTTAAAAGCTCACCAAGGGCTTTTGCAAATCAGTGATGAGAAGAAAAACAAGGTTGAACTTACCTCTGTCATGCGGGGCTTGCGGGAGCTGGATGGCACAAGCCTTCCTGCCTCAGGATGCGGAGCTGTGGCCATGGTGTATGTCTCTTTGCTCACTTTCTGCTTAGACCTCAGGAGGGACAAAGCAGCTTTAGTGGAAACCCCCGGAAGGTTGGGGTTGTACAAACTTATGCACCAACCAGCGTAAACAGAGGACCTCCTATCTGCATGCTGGATGTGATTTGGCTTAATGTAGTTTAAATAGCACCAACTGACATTAGTGGTTGTGTGGAGGCTGGGGAACTGCAGTACCTTCTTTGAGTCCGTACCTTCTTGTGACTTGGCTGGTCTGGAGGACGTTTCTGACAGAGGCAGAGAGCTGGGAGGTGCCAAGGAGGGGAGATCAGGTTGTTCCTTGGAATCTTCTTTCTTCACGCTCAGTGGGGGCAACCCTCTTCGGTGAGGTTTGCCAGATGGCTGGGGATATTCCTTCAAAGCTTCTGAGCCTGGGGCTGTCCCATGGGGCAATGCGGGGTGAGGGAGGGGAGGAATTTCCTTTGTGTCAGATGGATCTGAGGACAGGCTGGACAGCATTTCTAGCTCCCTCCTGCCCTGGCCCTGGTTGCCTAAGTGGGATTTCTCTGGCCTTTTCCCATCCTCAGTGCTGGTAAGTACCACACTGCATGGTTTTACCAGCTCAAGTTTTTCATCTGCCTTGGAAGCCTCCTCCTCCTTCACTCTTTTTTGCTGCTGGGTTTCCATGGTAAGTTCAAGGCTGCCAGCTGGTGAAAGGACACGTTTGCTTCCCCCTGCTGTTGATGAACTCCCCTCCAGGCTCAAGACACTCTCTGATGACAGGGAAGTGCCTTTTCTTTCAGGTAATGTCACAGGCACTCTCAGGTATGGAGTTGGGAAAGCTCTGCCTTGCTCTTCACTTAATCCAGAAGGGCCGGGCCCAACCTCATGCACATCTGCACCACACACAGTTGTCCCTTTTGATGGGGGTTCCTCAAACTTGGAAAGTGCCACAGTTGCTGAGCTGCCTTGGGACTGGGTGACCAAGATCTGGGAAAGGGTGGTGTACATTGCACTCCCATAGGATGGCATATTGGTCTGAACACGGACAGGCACAACCAGGGACACCATGGTGTCTGGACAGGCGGGCAGGGCCAGTGGAGGAGCTGATGTAGGTGCTGAGGAGCTGGCTGGGGGAGCCACAGGGGGTAGCCGGATATCACTGCTGTACTCTGTGCTTGGGGAGAGGCCAGCACTTCCTGTTGCCAGTGGGGCCAGGCTGGTTTTGACCTGGGGCAGATGGCTTTCCACATCACCAGGGAGCTGAAGCGCAAACTGGGATTGCAGAGGCAGGAAAAACCCAGAAGAGAGTGCTGAGGAGGCTGGGTATGGCATGGGGAGGAAGGAAGGAGGCTGTCGGAAGGGGATGTTGGCTGGGTGAGGCATAAGCTGGGGGAGATGGAGTTGGCCTGGGTGCAGAACAGTAGGCTGGAGAGGAAGCGGTGGGGCTTGAAATAAGGAGGGAGGAAGTGGAGGCATGGAGTATGGTGAGGACAGGAGGCCAGACATGGCCTGGGTGGAGAAGAATTCTGGAGACTGTCCTGGCTCATGTTGCACGAGGTGCTGGAAGGAGAAAAGGGAGACAGGTGGGGGCAGGTACGGCTTCTCATGCAGGGGTGTCTGGGCAACAGGGTGGTGGAACACCTGCAGTGCTTCTGTGTAGGGCACAGTGGGCCCCAATGGGGGCCTGTCCTGCCCTGGGCCCTTGCCTCCCAAGGGCCCACCATGTGAGGTGGCCGTGGAGGAAATCTGGGACAATGAGCTTTTGGTGGAGGGTTTACTGGATGAGGGCTGTGGTTCTTCGCTTTCCTGTCTTCCCTTGGGGGCAGCCTCCAACTCAGATTCTGGAGGCCTGCTCAGAGAGGCCTGTCTCACCAAGAAGCATTTTCTTCTCTCTGGCGGGGCCACCCGCGCTGGTGGAGCCACTGGGGCTGGAGCAGAAGGGCCTGTCAAGGACAAGCTGCCATAGTCAAAGGATTTGCTGCGTGTCTCGGTCATGTGGGCAGAATGGGAAACGTTGGGGCTTTGCTCTGAGGCTGACCTCCGCATCTCTCGGGCATGCGGGTGGTGGCTGGGGACAGTCAACATGTGGGTGCCCGGGAGTTTGGGGCGTGTGTCAGATGAGGGACCGGGGGCCTCGACTTTCCCATGGTCATCCCTCTCAAATGAGGCTGAGCGGCTGGACCCACTCAGAGAGATACTGCTTTCCTGGCTCGGGCTGCGAGACAGAGGCACAGAGGACTCGAAGCTGGACTCCCCTGATGATTGGGCCATCTCTGCCAGGCGCAGCCTCTTTTTTTTGGGTGGCAGCTTCTCGGCCGGGAGCTGGGCAAGTGTCTGGCTGCGCTGGGGCCACTGGAACTCCTCAGTTTTCTCAGGTTCCTTAGGGGGCGGCTCTGGCTCTGTGTCCGGCCGGTCAGGCTCCTCGGTTACCAGGATCTCAGGAACCTGAATGTTGGGCTGGCGGACCAACTTGGGCTGCAGGGAGTGAGCCGAGCGTCCGTGTGGGGCAGGTGGGGGCGATGGGAACTGGGTCAGAGGTTTGTCTTCCCCTTCCAAGCCACTCGGCTGCTCGAGAGAGTCAGATTTCTCAAAGGAGCTGGTGTGCTGGATGACAGAAATTTCTTTGGACGTTGTTCTCCTCTCCTTCCCTGATTCTGAACTGGACCCTGGCTTGGGAGTCCTTGGCTGGAAGCCCGTGGGTCCCTCCAAGGAGGGCACTGATTTACTCGGTTCTGCTGGTGACTTGGTGGACTCCAGGGGAAGGTTCCGAGCAGCATCGGATGGCCCGGGGCTGCCAAACTGACTTTTTGTGGACTCAAAGGCAGGTGGTTCTTCCTCGTCCCCAAGGCTCTTCTCTTTCCTCCTCTTCCTTAGTGGAGTGAGTTCCAGGGTGGTCCCCAGTTTGTAATGCATCATTTGGGACCACGGCTCATGCTCAGTCTGACTCTTTTCGGCTTCTGGAGATGTGTGGGTGCCTGCAGAGATGGGCTTTGCGATCTGAAGCTCTGAGCAGTAGTATTTTTTGTGGGCTTCGTAGTTATCCCTTTTCTTGTACCGAGCACCACATATGTTACATTCGTAGATCACCCCTTTTGTTTTCAAACCCTTCTTGGTCTTTTTGGTAAGTTCGCTTTCCTTGGGTTCCAGTTCATCTGAGGGCTTGGAGGCTGTGTCTTTGCTGCTTGGTCCAGGCTCCTCGGAACTGTACTCCCCTCCCAAAGGTAATTCAATTGCCGGCTGGCGCTTCAGCATCCGAGGGTGGGAGGTAAACACGTGACTGCTGCGGCTCAGGGCTTCGGAGTCGGTGATATGGTCATCGAAGGAGTAGCTACCTCGGAAGGGGTGGTGGGGGGTGCTGATAGTGCAGGCGGCAGAAGGCATTGAGTGGCTTCTCAGGAGAGGCACAGGGGGGGCGGTACTGGGCGGGTGCTGGAGGCTCAGCAGTGATTGTTCGGGCTTGGTTTTCTCGCTGTGGGATGACAGGGGCTCCCGGTAGAGGCTGGATTTCGGGGACTCCATGCTGCTGCGCCTGGACAGCGAGCTCCGCCGTGGCTTCACGCTGTCGATCTCGCTGGTGTCCACCACGGCCTCGTTGATGGTGATGAGCTTCGTGATGTGCTCAATCACCTGCGTCCGGGGTACAGACAAAGGCACCAGGCTGGGCTTGTCTTCGGTGGACAGGGGCAGGAGGGGCTGGGTGGAGGTGGCTGTCAGCATGGCGGTCCGCTGTCCTATTCGCCCACACTTGCCAAAGATGATCTCAGCGTAGGACTTGGCGTTGGTGTTTGGGGGGCTGACCTGCTGCTCTGCACTCTCAGAGCGGGAGAAATACCCAGACTCAGTACTCCCTTTGCTGCCTGGGCTCAGAAATGCCTGCTCATCAATCACCTTCTTCCTCTCGCTTAAGCGGAGGGCCAGCTTCTGCTTAATCGTGTGGGTGTCTTCGGGTTTATGGCTCAGGGGGTGCTCAGATGAGGGTTCCACAAATGGAGGGGGGTCTTCGAGTGACTGGGTGGTGCTGGACTGGGACAGGGAACAGCGTTCATGGCTGGAACTGTGGCTCCCAGAGCTGAACAGCCCACTGGAGAGAAGGGGCTGTTTGGATCTTGGGGAGAGCTCTGTAGGGTGACCAGAGGTGGCACTAGTCTCCTCTTCAGAATCTGTACTTTCTCCCTCGGTGGGCTCCTCAAACTCTTCCCCAGGGATTCGCTCCATCTCCAGCCCATGTGGGTACATCTCACTACCCATGCCTGAGGCCAGGCCTGCTTTGATGCGGTGGGCATGAGACTTCCTGTGCTTGTAGAGATTACTCTTGGTCTTGAAGGAGAAGCCACAGGGGCCGCAGGGGTAGGGCCTCTCACCCGTGTGTGAGCGAATGTGCTTCTGGAGCACGCTGGGCTTGGCACAGGGCCGGCTGCAGTACTGGCAGATGTACTTGCCCGGCTTCTGGGGCTTCCTCTCCTTCTTGTGTGCCTCTTCTGTGGGCTTCAAGGAGACCTGGGAAGGACGAGGCACAAAGACTTTGGGGACGCCAGGAAGGTCCTCGGGAGGAATGATGGAAGCGTGGGAAGGAAGGAGCTGGCTCTGAGGATGGAGCCCAGGGGCCACAAAGGAGCCAGAGGGTCCAGGTCTCATGGGGTCGACCAGTTGCCATGTGGACCCCTCCAGGAGATGCTCAGGTTTGCCGGGAGACATGAATGCTGGTGTCAGAGGGTGCTGCGGAAGCTGTGAGATGTGAACGGATGCTTCGATGGGGGGCCTTTTTGGGGGCTTCTGCTGCTGGCCTGTTTTCTCCTGAGAGCCTTCCCTAAGAACTGATGAGGGGCCCGGGAAGGGCTGCGGGGCTAGGAGCTCTTGGGCGGGGCTCTCTTGGGTGGCAGCTGTGCCGCTGCCTGGGTATGGGACGCTGGAAGAAACACTGGTCTGAATGGCCTCTCCTTTGGTCAGCCGCTTCCGGGGACTTCCCTCAGCCTTCTTGGTGCCCTTGACACTTTGTTCAGGATCCATGACCTTCACAAAGACTTCAGATGCTACTCAGGGAGAGTCAGGGCAGGCTGCATTTATGAATAATCCCAGTGTCCCAAGGAGGTGTCCAGCTTTGGCCACATTGGTCAAGAGCTGCAGAAGCCAAACCCAAGACGGCTTTGGGAGTTTTTTGCAAGTGTCACTGGCTGTGAGTGGATTCGGAGCAGGTCATCAGGGCCCAAGCTATTCTATTGGTGAGGCATGGCCCTCTACTTTGCAGACAGAAAACGCACCAGCACTTTCTGCCTGAATGTCTGTCGGGAAAACGTCATGAAGGATGTCAGTATTGCCATTGTATTGTTTCAGCTGGCAGTGGCAGGTGGCCCCCACGAGTCCCCTGTGTGCTATGCGAACAGTTGAAGGTTGGAGACATCTGCGTCCATGGCCCAGTCATCCCTGGTCCTGGCACAAGAGATGCCACGCTGGATGCTGGGGGTGGTTCTTCTCCCCTTTAGTTCTGGGTTGGAGATCAACGGCCTCGGAGGAGAAATCACGCTCTTCTTCTGTGTGATAGAAGTACACACACACACAAAAGAGAAGACAGAGTTACTGGGACTCATGCACAGCCTGGGCAGCCCAGACTCGGTGCCACACTTGGCTGAGACCCCTCAAAGGTTAACCAGGGAAACTCAACCAGAACCACAGGCTCTGGCTCCGCATGCCCAAGCCCTGCAATTCTTTCCTCACCCGCTCCCACGTCAGTGTTGGGTGACCTGAATGCCAGTGTGTTTCTGAGGACTGGCCATGTGGGAAGCTGACAGCAGAAAACAAAGTGGGCTCTGGGAACTGCAGGGCAGTTAGGGACAGGAGGTCTGGGCTCTCATCTGTGCTTTGTGATCCATTCCGAGTGGGTCTAAGCTCTCTAAGCCTCAGTTGCCTAATCAATAAAACAGATAACAAATCCTGCCTCGACTGTGCCTTGGAGCTGAAGTGGGCCCAATGAGATCGGAGACACAGGCGCTGCGGGGTGAACTCTGGATAGGGCTGCAGATGGTGCAGGAGGGAAGTGCCAGTGGATTATTCAGGGGTGAGTTTTCCAAGGGGTAGATTATTCTCAGGTTAGTATTCCTCTCTGGCCCTGGGTTCTGAAAGTGTCCACGAGGGACATCATTCACTGCTTTTTACCCTCTTGCTAACCCGCACCCCAGCCCGTGTTTCAAGGCAAAACCACAACCTACTGCCACAGTCTGTGAGAACTTACAATCTGACACAGCTGTGACCATTTGTTTGATCTAAGCAATTGCCAGGAAGATCATTCTGGAAGGTTCCTCTGGCTTTGCAGCCTTTCCTTGTTCAGTCAGTGCCCCAGGGATGCCATGAAAGTATGGGGATCTTTGCCCTCAAGTGGAGGAGCAAAGTTGGTCTGTGTGGAGCCCCAAGTGTGTGTCTCCTCCTAGGGCCAGCTGCCAGCTGGGCAGGCTCAGCTTCCTGGGCTCAAGTGCATCCTCAGGACCTTCCTCCCCAGGAGTAGGGTTGGAATCCCAAGGCTGGAGTCACTGTGGACTCCATCTCACCCAACCACCTGACTTTGGACATCAGGAAGGTGGCTTACTGAAGGTCCCATGTTGCTAACAGGCAGTGTCGCCACCTGGACCCAGGCCTCCCATGGCCAGAGTTGGTTCCCCAGCCCCTTCTCAGGTGTCCACTCCCTGGCATCCCCTGGCAAAGCCCTGGGTGAGTGATGAACATCTCTACGCTTACTTTTTCTCCTGTAAGCATGCCCTACCGCCGGCATGCTGCCCTCAGGCTCCCCTCATGCCCACCCTCTTCTTTTCACTAGTTGTGCGATGATACAGACTTGAAAATTCCACTTACTACATTTTCGCAGGTGCTCAGAAGATTAACAAGTCTTTAAGACTCAAATAATTGTCTCTTAAGGGGCAGGGCCTCAGACACTGTGACGTGCTTTGGAGGAGCAGGTGATTTGATCTTTTAGCTAAAAAGCATATCCTCTAAGTTCACTCCTTTTGTGTTCCTTTTCTACTTGGTGCTACAAAGAATTCAAAGTAACTATAACAAAACCATATTTACAGAAGAATGATAAACTATAAATATGAGATAATTATAAATAAGAATAACAAATCAGAACAAAGAAAATGGAAATAAGGCAGAAAGTCAGGATTGGTGGGATAAAAAGAATACCGCTATACCAATAATAAGGACTTACGGTGTTTCTATAAATCAGCTATACATTTATATATGAGCTTCCTGGCAGCCAAGCAGAAAAGGGAGATTTGGTCCATTACAAAGTCTTATAGCCAGAGAGGAAGGAACATCTAAGTTTCTTGCAAAACTTTTTCATGTGGCACTTCAGTCAGGAGCAGTATATGATGCAGGAGATCATTTATGTCTTCAATGACACCCCTCTGGTCATTGAATACAGTGACTGATTTAATGACATCCCTCTAGTCATTGGATGTGGTGTAAATACAGTGATTGATATTTGTCAATGAAAGGCAACGTATCAGCAGAGATTCTCCTGTGAGCAGTCAAAGGCCTCCTGTGACTTGTACCAAAGCAGACTGAGTGTGGAGAAGACAGGGAAATCTCATTTCATTAGATTACATCTCAGTCAACAGGGTGGCCATATAAGATACCATCCAAACTGGGACACTTGGAGAATGAAATGGGAACTACTAACAATCATGGAGAAACAACAGGAATAAACAAGGACAGTCCCAGGCAAACCAGGACAAAATGGTTACCCTTACAATTAATATTTGCCTTATGGCCAAAACTAGGCATAAGTGCCAACTGTCTCTGGGTGTCTCGTACAAACTTTTGATCTCTTCTATGGAGACTAAAGTTACCCCATGATCTCCTGATAGATTCTTAGAGACTGGTTGTCTAGTCCATTCCTCTCACTTGACAGAGGAGACTGAAGGCTAGAAAGGTGATATGATTTTCCCTGAAAAGCACACGGGAATGGTGGCAGGGCTGGACCATCCTGTGCCTCTTGATCCCCAGACAGGGCTGTCCCCTCAATTAATAGAAGTTCTCTGTGGCTTCTGTGGCATGATGGGCACTGCAGTCTATGGCCCTTAGTCCTATGGAAGCATCAGCATGGCCCCAGGGGACATCGCAGTATCCACGGCAAGGGGGAGTAAGGAATTGTCTAGCATCTGAACAACAGAGTTGCCCTTTCAACCTATGTCCTAACCACACTGCAGCTGCTGGACAGAAGAAATGGGGAGCCCAGCGAAGGTGGGGGAACTCATCCTGGCAGCCTTACCCCAGGTCTTGCTTACCTAAGCTAAGGTGGGCAGAAGTGCTGAGCCTTCTAAAAATCAGACATGGTAGACACGGTTTGCAGCACAGACAGAGAACTGCTCTTTGGGCTGGGCTGGGTCTCCTGGGCCTGGCTGCACTGTGATGGAGAGGCCTTTGGGTGCTATGTGTGGATAATCAAGGGTTGGCCATACTTACTATTCTTATTGACCCTTTCATGCAAGGATCTGAGGGAAGCCCCGAAACACTAGCTAGCAGCAAGCTTTGCTTCTTCCGATGGATGGATGGGACCCTGCAGCATGACTGGGTGGTGAAATGATCAATCTGAGTGGGGGTTAGCTGGCCAGGCAGGACCCTACATTGTCTAGTCCTGCGTTCTCCCCTCACTGAGCCACAAGGCTCTCCTTGGCAGGTGGGGGAGCGCCCAGCAGCTGGGGTTTGGTGCAATTCCCAGGGTCAGGTGGGAGGGGCAGGGTAGATGAAGGAGACAGTCAGGTGACTGTTGCATCATCAGGTGAGTACAGGGCCAGCACTGCCTGCCCAGGGTCAGTGTCCAGCCTGCACCTGTGGGCTTGACATGGTGTTTCTCCAAGGAGAGGCGTCCTACCCACACTTCTGAGTGGGGGGCAAAAAGGCCACAGGAGCACCATTGGCTGCCAGGGCACAGAGTCAGCGAGGCCTGTGAACCAGAGGGGCCACCCTGTCATTCCGCACACAGGCATCTGAGCCATGGTGGAGAGTGGCTAGCCCAAGTCACACTGGGGCTTGGACTCCTGGGGTAGTGCTCTCTGCCAGCCTGCTCCACCACATCACAACAGGTCTGAAGTGCTTAATAGGAGGGGCAGGGGGAGAAGGGCAGCCAGAACCACAGGGCCAGATGTAGGGGAACCTGCAGGACCTAAGGAGACTTCTGCCTTGGAACGGATTCCAACTGTGGCATGGCATAAACCGAAGGACCGTTCTAATGACTGCGACTAACAGACACTAAGAAAATCATACTTTGCTACCTTCTGTGGTTCTGAGGGTATGTGTGAAATGTTAATACCAACTTGAAGTGATAAAGAAAAAAGCCACTTCTCCAGGGAATTGGTGAGAGCACCTGTAAATGCCACCAGAGAAATGGGCCCAGGAGCTGGGCCAACAGATGCCTGAACCCCAGACCAGAAGAAGACGGACAGCCTCTACTGATGGTCACAGAATGGGCCATGAGGCCATCGTCAGCCACCGAGAGCTCTGGCTCAGAGACCAGCTTATAACCCTGAGGGGAACCCGAGCTTCAGCAGCCAACTGGTTAGCATACCTGACAAATTAGCTCCCACTTCAAGAAGCTTCCTTCGGTCTAACTGTGGGAGCAGCCCAATAGGAAGGAGATTGGGACTTGCTGGGGCTGGAGCCACAAAGGCCTCAGGGGAGTGCGAAATGATGGAGGAGCCTGGGGCCAAGGCAGGGAGGCCTGAAGCTCTGAAACCAAGCTGGAAAGCACCTTCTGTATCGAAGGCATCAGGACAACATGGCCATGGCCCAGGGTGGACACCCCAGAGGACCTTTCCAGAGGGTGGGTGGGAAATGGGCTCTCTAAGGTGGACAATTCCACTGGTCCTGGCAGGAGGTCAGCTTGAATCTGCCTTGGGCTCTAGACTGAGGAGCTGGGGTCCCCAGTCAAAGTTACATAAGGCTGGGGCAAGATGGGGGCAGGGGCCTGATATCCAGTAAGCTGTTAGGCTAAGCTGGCTCTAGGCTGGTGGGGCTTAATACAGCTCTTCGCTTGTAATTTACTTACACACACACGCCCCCACATATCCCAACATGCCAAAATCTGGTCAAAAATTTTACTGACAGTAATAAAACACACTGATGTCAAAAATACAAGAAAATTTTCCTTTTAACTTAAATACCTGGGAACCCAGGGCACAAGGCCACAGGGTGAAGAGGAGGCACTCAGTAAATATTCTTATTTAATGACCTAGCAACAAAGCCAGTGCCCCTTCTAAAAATCTCTGTGTACAATACTCTCTGTGTGTGCATGTATGCATGTGTGTGTTTAAGCTGGAGCAGAATTCTTCACTTGCAAAAAAAAAAAAAAACAAAAAACCAACAACAACAACAACAAACCTAAAAGTGGCTATGGGCTCAGGTGGTGGCAAAACAAGCCAGATATAAGGATATGGGTCTGGAGACTAACAGGGAGAGGTGGTCAGAGAGTCACAGAAGGAAGTCTGGGCAAAGAGAGAGGCCAAGGTCAAGGTGGGGCTCTGGTTGGAAACAGGGATTGTGGCAGAGACTGAGTATTTCTTCCATTAGCCAGTTCTCTTTCTTGTAGTAATCAAAGGCCCCCAAGCTGGGTCTATGGCCACCAGTTAGAGGCTGCCTTTCCCAGCCTCCCTTGCAGCTAGTTCTGGCCAATGATGTATGCAACTTTTAGGCCATAGCCAGAAGGAAAAGTGCTTGTCCTCTACCTCCCCATTTTGTCAGGAAGGAACATGGATGTGGTGGGGCTGAGCCAACTGTGACCACATGGACAAGAACATCACCCCAAGGAACAGCGGGACAAGAAGGTGAGACAAAGACACCTGCCCCTGAGAGAGACATACATCTTTGAGCTTGTTACTTGGTCCCTTTTGGAGTAGTTGAACAAATACACTAACTCATCCAGGGGATTGGAGTGTGATGTTGGTGTCTAGGAGGCTGGAAAGGGTTTGGCAGAACCCAGGTCTAGGTAAGTGGGGACACAGGGAGAGGTAGCAACAAAGATCAGGGTTTAGTTCTAAAGCACAAGACAGGCACCTGTGGCGAGGTAAGCATCCAGCCACTAAACCCATGCATGCAGCAACACAGCACAGTGACTCCGAAGGTAGCTTTGAGACCCAGGCAGCCTATGGCTGAACCCTGGCTCCTCCATCTCCTAACTGATGGTCCCCTAATCTGGGGTCTCCTCTAAGCCTTAGTCTCACCATCTCTAAAACGGGGACAGTAAAAGTGTCATGTGTGGTTTAAATTGAGTTGACTCATATAAATCGCTTGGCATGGCACCTGACATATAGTAAGCATTAAATAAATAATAGTCATCATTGCTACTGGAGAAAGCATTTCCATGGAGAGGCTGTCATGGCTGTGTGGAAAGATCTCTAGACTAGATTCCAGTCCTGGCTCTGCTGCTTTTAGGCTGACAGGCTGTCATGAGACTGACTGGGGTTATCATGTATGTAAAGTCCCGGACACACAGCTAGTGCTCAAGAAATGAGAGCCAAGGTTGAATTCAGTGGTCAAAGCAGGGCCCCTGAAGAAGCCAGTGTCACAATGACCCACCCGGATATTAGGATAGACCTGAGTTACCCCAAATAGGGGAAGCATTGGTTCCTGAGTTGGGCAGAGCCTTGACCTGCATGCTGGAGACATGTGGTCCTAGCAGTGGGGATAAGAACACAGGCAGGCGATCAGGTGGTGACAGGTCTGATGGATCTGACTTTATGGGACACTTTTCAGATTGAATGCTTCCTACCAACCCAGGGCACAAGCTAGAACTGATAATCATGGGTGATTATCACCACAATCTTGGCACACAGCTTTCCAGGCCACCAGATCCATCTTCCTGACTCCATGGAAGCCAGACTAGATGGTTCTCCTACTGAGACTGAGACTTTGCAGCCTCCAATATACTTCTTGGTCACTGGATTTTCATGAGATGACCAATCAGTGAGGACCATGGCAGAGCAGCTCTGTCTTGTCAGTGTCCTGAATTCTAGCCTCAATTACTGCCAAATAGAGGAGTCATATGAGCACACTCCTGTCCTTAAGCTCATAACACTTGCATCCCTCTTATTGCCATTTGATTCTGGGAGACACTGATGCCCTGAGAAGAGGCATGACTGACGCAACAAGAGAGGACTGGGAAGTCTTCAAGCCAAACTAAAGACGTTTCTGAGTCCTTCAGTCTGCTCTTTGGGGTCAACTCCTCCTGAACAGCAGGTACTGCCTGACGCTGGCTTGACCTGCTTGGGAGCACTACGGGGGCAGAGAGGTCTGGGCTGCAGGTGGGACAGTGAGTAGCACACCTGGTGAGAGCCAGGGGGCTGAGCACCTGGGTCTCCTCACCACAGGCGGGCTGCCTCCCTGGCTTGCTTTTTCCACCTTTCTCTGGGGGTCGGCCTGTGGGCTTCTTCCAGCAAGGGCCGATCAGGAGGCCTGGAGTCACCTTAGCTGCCATGGGTCCAGTAACCTGTGGCAGGAAGCCCTGGAACACACAGGTCTACTGTGTGACCCTAGGCAAGGCACTTTCCCTCTCTGGGCCTCAGTTTTCCCTTCTGTAACATGAAATTGGGCTGAATGACCTCAAGGTCACTTCCATTCTGACAATTCTGGATTTTGAAATCTAAGACCAGGTGACAGTGTGGCCAGCTAAAAAACACTGGCCACATTTCCTAGTTTGCTCAGGCTGGCTGCAATATTGACCTTAGGCTGAGGAGAATTCCACGGGGTAACTTACGCCTCACATTCCTGTTAGACCTTGGTCAAAGTGAGGATCCAACTAGGGATACCTGCTGATCTTTATAAAATGCAACCCTCCCCATGGGACTGGCTAAGAGGTGGACTGGCAAGGTTAGGCTCACCCACTGGCCTATGCCACCATCCTCTTGGCTTCTCTGGGAGAAGGGCTGGGCAAGAGTCCTGTGCTGGCCTGAGCTATAGCTGCTGACACCAAGCAACCTGCAATTGTTGGTGGAAGTCCTGCCTTTCCTGCAGATGCTTGACTCACCTATAACATTCTAACCTCACTCGTGTCAGGGTATCCCACAACATTGACCTACCAGCAATCGGGGGCTCCGTGCAGAGAAAACGACCCCTGCCTGGGGATCCGCATGTATCCCAGCAAGCAACCCAGGCCTCCTGGACACCAGTTCCTGCCAGTCTAGACCCTGGCCAGGTCCTGACCTGCTGACCCTCTCCTGGGCTGTCACCACCTCCACCCCTGTCCCCAGCCATGTCATCAATCCCCAAATCTGGTTGTTTCTGTTCCCTGCCTCTCCTTTGGGCTTGGGTTCATACCCCTAGTTTTGTCGAGACCAGAAGTTCCAAAGACCAATGACAGTATAGAAATGCTGGGGAGCTTTCTTCTTTTTTAAAAAAATTGTTAAATGAAAAGTTACATGAGCTTCTGCAGTTCCAAGATGGCCAAATAGGAACAGCTCCAGCCTCCAGCTCCCAGTGTGAGCGACACAGAAGATAGGTGCTTTCTGCATTTCCAACTGAGGTACTGGGTTCATCTCACTGGGGCATGTTGGACAGTGGGTGCAGGACAGTGGGTGTGGCCCACCAAGTGAGAGCCAAAGCAGGGCTAGGCATCGCCTCACCCGGGAAGTGCAAGGGGGAAGGGAATTCCCTTTCCTAGCCAAGGGTAACCATGACACACAGCACCTGGAAAATCGGGTCACTCCCACCCTAATACTGCACTTTATCAAGGATCTTAGCAAACAGCACACTAGGAGATTATATCCCGTGCCTGGCTTGGAGGGTCCCACACCCATGGAGCCTCCCTCATTGCTAGCACAGCAGTCTGAGATCTAACTGCAAGGCACCCGCCATTGCTGAGGCTTGAGTAGGTAAACAAAGCGGCCAGGAAGCTCGAACTGGGTGGAGCCCACCGCAGCTCAAGGAGGCCTGCCTGCCTCTGTAGACTCCACCTCTGGGGACAGGGCATAGCCGAACAAAAGGCAGCAGAAGCCTCTGCAGATTTAAATGTCCCTGTCTGACAGCTTTGAAGAGAGTAGTGGTTCTCCCAGCATGGAGTTTGAGATCTGAGAACGGACAGACTGCCTGCTCAAGTGGGTCCCTGACCCCCGACTGGCCTAATTGGGAGACACCCTGAACTAGGGGCAGACTGACACCTCACACCTCACAGGGCCAGGTACCTCTCTGAGACGAAGCTTCCAGAGGAACGATCAGGCAGCAACATCTGCTGTTCAGCAATATTGACTCTTCTGGAGCCTCCGCTGCTGATACCCAGGCAAACAGGGTCTGGAATGGACCTCCAGCAAACTCCAATAGACCTGCAGCTGTGGGTCCTGACTGTTAGAAGGAAAACTAACAAACAGAAAGGACATCCACACCAAAACCCCATCTGTACATCACCATCATCAAAGACCAAAGGTAGATAAAACCACAAAGATGGGGAAAAACCAGAGCAGAAAACTGAAAATTCTAAAAATCAGAGCGCCTCTCCCCCTCCAAAGGAATGCAGCTCCTCTCCAGCAATGGAACAAAGCTGGACAGAGAATGACTTTGACAAGTTAAGAGAAGAAGGTTTCAGACGATCAAACTTCTCCGAGCTAAAGGAGGAAGTTCGAACCCACTGCAAAGAAGCTAAAAACCTTGAAAAAGATTTGACAAATGGTTAACTAGAATAACCAATGTAGAGAAGTCCTTAAATGACCTGACAGAGCTGAAAACCATGGCACAAGAACTATGTGACAAACGCACAAGCTTCAGTAACCGATTCGATCAACTGGAAGAAAGGGTATCAGTCACTGAAGATCAAATGAATGAAATGAAGTGAGAAGAGAAGTTTAGAGAAAAAAGACGAAAAAGAAACAAAAAAAGCCTCCAAGAAATATGGGACTATGTGAAAAGACCAAATCTACATCTGACTGGTGTACCTGAAAGTGACGGGGAGAATGGAACCAAGTTGGAAAACACTCTCCAGGATATTATCCAGGAGAACTTCCCCAACCTAGCAAGGCAGGCCAACATTCAAATTCAGGAAATACAGAGAA
>NW_012107252.1:611719-612862 GCF_000951045.1 Mandrillus leucophaeus
ATTTATGACAAACCCACAGCCAATATCATACTGAATGGGCAAAAACTGGAAGCATTCCCTTTGAAAACTGGCACAAGACAGGGATGCCCTCCCTCACCACTCCTATTCAACATAGTGTTGGAAGCTCTGGCCAGGACAATCAGGCAAGAGAAAGAAATAAAGGGTATTCAATCAGGAAAAGAGGAAGTCAAATTGTCCCTCTTTGCAGATGACATGATTGTATATTTAGAAAACCCCATCGTCTCAGCTCAAAATCTCCTTAAGCTGATAAGCAACTTCAGCAAAGTCTGAGGATACAAAATCAATGTGCAAAAATCACAAGCATTCTAAGACACCAATAACAGACAGAGAGCTAAATCTTGAGTGAACTCCCATTCACAATTGCTTCAAAGAGAATAAAATACCTAGGAATCCAACTTACAAGGGATGTGAAGGACCTCGTCAAGGAGAACTACAAACCACTGCTTAATGAAATAAAAGAGGGCACAAACAAATGGAAGAACATTCCATGCTTATGGATAGTCAGAATCAATATCATGAAAATGGCCATACTGCCCAAGGTAATTTATAGATTCAATGCCGTCCCCATTAAGCTACCAATGACTTTCTTCACAGAATTGGAAAAAACTACTTTAAAGTTCATATGGAACCAAAAAAGAGCCCGCATTGCCAAGACAATCCTAAGCAAAAAGAAGAAAGCTGGAGGCATCAGGCTACCTGACTTCAAACTATACTACAAGGCTACAGTAACCAAAACATCATGGTACTGGTACCAAAACAGAGATATAAATCAATGGAACAGAACAGATCCCTCAGAAATAATACCACACATCTACCACCATCTGATCTTTGACAAATCTGACAAAAACAAGAAATGGGGAAAGGATTCCCTATTTAATAAATGGTGCTGGTAAAACTGGCTAGCCATAAGTAGAAAGCTGAAACTGGATCCCGTCCTTACACCTTATACAAACATTAATTCAAGATGGATTAAAGACTTAAATGTTAGACCTAAAACCATAAAAACCCTAGAAGAAAACCTAGGGAATACCATTCAGGACATAGGCATGGGCAAGGACTTCATGTCTAAAATACCAAAAGCAATGGCAAGAAAAGCCAAAATTGACAAATGAGATCTAATTA
>NW_012107252.1:613085-613964 GCF_000951045.1 Mandrillus leucophaeus
GCTCAACTACATGGAAACTGAACAACCTGCTCCCGAATGACTACTGGGTACAAAATGAAATGAAGGCAGAAATAAAGACATTTCTTTGAACATCTTTGAACTGGTTCTTTGAAACCAGTGAGAACAAAGATACAACATACCAGAATCTCTGGGGCACATTTAAAGCAGTGTGTACAGGGAAATTTATAGCACTAAATGCCCACAAGAGAAAGCAGGGAAGATCTAAAATTGACACCCTAACATCACAATTAAAAGAGCTAGAGAAGCAAGAGCAAACACATTCAAAAGCTAGCAGAAGGCAAGAAATAACTAAGATCAGAGAATAACTGAAGGAGATACAGACAGGAAAAATGCTTCAAAAAATCAATGAATCCAGGAGCTGGTTTCTTGAAAAGATCAACAAAATTGATAGACTGCTAGCAAGACTAATAAAGAAGAAAAGAGACAAGAATCAAATAGACACAATAATAAATGATAAAGGGGATATCACCACCAACCCCACTGAAATACAAACTACCATCAGGGAATACTATAAACATCTCTACTCAGATAAACTAGAAAACCTAGAAGAAATGGATAAATTCCTGGACACTTACACTCTCCCAAGACTAAACCAGGAGGAAGTTGAATCCCTGAATAGACCAATAACAGGCTCTGAAATTGAGACAATAATTAACAGCCTACCAAGCAAAAAAAGTCCAGGACCAGATGGATTTACAGTCGAATTCTCCCAGAGGTACAAGGAGGAGTTGGTACCATTCCTTCTGAAACTATTCCAATCAACAGCAAAAGAGGGAATCCTCCCTAACTCATTTTATGAGGCCAACATCATCCTGATACCAAAGCCTGGCAGAGACACAACAAAAAAAGAGAATTTTA
>NW_012107252.1:619299-624093 GCF_000951045.1 Mandrillus leucophaeus
GGAGGGATAGCATTAGGAGATACACCTAATGTAAATGATGAGTTAATAGGTGCAGCACACCAACATGGCACATGTATACATATGTAACAAACCTGCATGTGGTACACATGTACCCTAGAACATAAAGTATAATAAAAATAAAAAAAAGTTACTTGAAAAATTTTAAACCACTGCAGAATTGTACCATCCTTGGTTCTTTTCCCTGAATCTCCCTGTCCCCACATGCCCCTCCCCAGAGAAGCTACAGTTAATTTAATATGTTCTTCCCAACATCCTAATGTATTTATATTGATCTGCGACTTGCTTTTTTTTAAATCTATGTATGGATATCTAGGTTCACCTCTTTCTTTTGGGAGGCAGCAGCACTGTATTCCATTTTGAGAGGTACTCAAACTCAGCCAGTCCCTTACTGATAGATATGAAGGTTGTTTCCAGCTCTTTCTATTCCAATAAATACTACATCGAATATCTTCTGCATACTTGTATGAGTATATCACAGGCTAACCTCCTAGAAGGTAGAACACTTGATCAAAGGGAATACACCTTGAAGCTTTTCATGGGGACTGGCAAATAGCTCTTCAGAAAGCAGAAATTTACACTTCCGCCAATGGTGAGTGAGCACTATTTCCCTAACCTCCTGCCTACCTGGAGTATAAACTATCTCTTTAACATTCACTAATAAGGAAGGCAAAATGGTTGTATTTGGTTCCCATTGCTGCTGTAACAATTTACTACAAATTTAGTGGCTTAATGCAAAATTTATTACCTTACAGTTTGAGTGGTCAGAGGTCTGAAATAGGTCTCACTGGGCTAAAAGCAAGGTGTCAGCAGGGCCACTTTTCTCTTGGGGGCCCTAGAGAAGAATCCCTTTCCTTGCCTTTCCCAACTTCTAGAGGGTGCCTGAATTCCTTGGCTCATGGAAGGCTCCCCTTCCACCTGCAAAGCTGGTAAAAGCCGGCCACATCTTTCTCATAACAAATCAGTCTAACACTGACTCCTGTCTCCCTCTCTCTCCTAAGGACTCTTGTGATTACATTGGGTCCACCTGGATAATCTCTCCCCCTCAAGATCCTTATTTAAATCACATCTACAAATTATCTTTTGCCATAATGGGCAACATATTCAGTTTCCAGGGCTTAGAATGTGGATAGTTTGGGGATCCATTATTCTGCCTACCACAAAGATATCTTAAGTTTCAGTTATAATTATTCTATTTTATTTTTTTCTGAAATGGAGTCTCGCTCTGTCGCCCAGGATGGAGTGCAGTGGCTTAATCTCAGCTCACTCCAACCTCTGCCTCCCGGGTTCAAGCAATTCTCCTGCCTCAGCCTCCTGAGTAGCTGGGATGACAGGCATGTGCCACCACACCCAGATAATTTTTGTATTTTTAGTAGAGGTGGGGTTTCACCATGGTGGCCAGGATGGTCTTGAACTCCTGACCTCAAGTGATCCCCCACCTCAGCCTCTCGAAGTGCTGGGATTACAGGTGTGAGCCACCACACCTGACTGATATCTTATGTTTTTAAATCTGTTTCTTGATCTCTAGAGAGGCTTAGCATTTTTGCATAAGCGTATTTACCAGTTATTTCATTTGGGAGATTATTTTTCTGGTTTACATAAACTCTTTTGATATTGAAGCTATTGACCCTTTACATATAGGTTGCAGATATCTTCTCTTTATCATTAGTCTTAGCTGTACAGAAAATTTTTTTGTTTCCATGTGGTTAAATATACCATTAATTTTTCCCTTTATGACTTTCAGGTTTCACTTCCAATATTATTTTTTAGAATGTCACCCAAATTTTCTTCTAGTTCCATTATGATTTATTTTTTCCCTCCTTTCCTTGTTTCCTTCCTTTTCCATTGTCATCTTGGCTCCATGTGGCACTTATTTGGGTGTAAGGAGTGAGTAAAGATAAAGCTTAAGTGTTTTTTCTCTCTAGCTAGCCAGTTGTCCCAACCGCATTATTGAATAGTCCACCTCCCCACCTCTGAAATGTCTGTGGTGTCTGCTAAAAGCACAGGTTCTAGCCCCATTCCAAATCCACTGAAATAGAATTTGTTGGAAAGGGGACCCAGAATCT
Source organism: Mandrillus leucophaeus (assembly GCF_000951045.1). Classification (NCBI taxonomy): domain Eukaryota; kingdom Metazoa; phylum Chordata; class Mammalia; order Primates; family Cercopithecidae; genus Mandrillus; species Mandrillus leucophaeus. The sequence goes on from NW_012107252.1 coordinate 621,384, forward strand.
ATATTTTTGCTAATTTCCCATGTGAATATTATAAATCTGGCATATACTTTTCTACTGGCATTTGGGGAAGCTGATGAAATTCCTCTAACTGCCTCCTAATCACCCTGCTTCTGGGTTTCTAGCCTTCTCCCAGACCACCATTCATTGTGGAAAGAGAAATCTCTTTAGTTGCCAACCTCGCCAGGCCTCTCCCCTCGTCAAGAATTCTCAATGGCTCCCCAGGGCAGAGAGATTCAGTCATTGGCGTTTCAGTTCTGTCAAAATTGGGCCCACCCAGTCTTCCTGGCCTCCTCTCTCTCCATCCTGCTCTTACACTTTGAACTCTCTGCCTTTACACATTGTTGTTCCTGGTGGGACATGCCAAGAAAGGAGTCTGGAGACATTCCACAGAGGAGTCAGGGAACCCTTCTTTGAGCTGGGTTTTGAACTATGGGAAAATGTTGATGGTGAGATTTGCAAGAAAGAGACTCTAGGTGGGAGGTCTGTGATGGTTAATATTGAATGTCAACTCGATTGGATTGAAGGATGCAGAGGGTGTTGCCAAAGGAGATTAACATTTGAGTCAGTGGACTGGGAAAGGCAGACCCACCCTCAAACTGGGTGGGCACCATCTAATCAGCTGCCAGTGTGTCCAGGATAAAAGCAGGTAGAAGAACGTGAAAAGGCTAGACTGGCTTAGCCTCCCGGCCTACATCTTTCTCCTGTGCTGGATACTTCCTGCCCTCACACATTGGACTCCAAGTTCTCCAGCTTTGGGACTCAGACTGGCTTCCCTGCTTCTCAGCTTGCAGACGGCCTATTGTGGGGCCTCACCTTGTGATCGTGTGAGTCAATACTCCTTAATAAATGCCCCTTTATATATACATCTATCCTAGTAGTTCTGTCCCTCTCGAGAACCCTGACTAATACAAGGTTCAATGTATGCAAAGCACAGGAGGCTGGAACGTGGCCACAGGAAATGTTGTTTCAGGGCTCCAGGCAGCGGCCCCACAATATGCTGGGATGGCTTCTGGACACTGGGAGGTGTTTCCACACGTCCCCTCCTAGGTCCCAGAATGACGAGATAAAGTTGCAAACTGTGAAGATTCAGTTATGTCAAGCAGACCTTCTAACAGAGCTATAGTCAGTGACTGCCCTCTGAAAGCAGGTGGAAGGCACAACTGGGTCCCCATGGGGCGGGCAAGGACGTGCTGCTGCTGCTGTTGGGCTGGACCGTGCTTCCAGGGTGACCAGCCCCTCACACCCTCTGACCTGGATTCATTCATGGAAACCCAGCACAACCTAGAGTCCATGGATAGCCTGTGTTGGAAGGAGATTTTCTGCTAATCCAATAGGTCAAGCAGCACTGCTCCCTCAAGAAGCCTGGATTGTCTGCCTTGAGCCAGGCCTGTGGCTTAACCAGTTCATCAGTGTCTTCCAGGTGAACCTGCCTCCCGCTAGCCTGGGCAGGAACTGGGCTTCATTCAGATTTGCATTTCCAGTGCCTGATACAGAACTCAGCTCTCAGTAAAATACTAAAAATATTTAAAAACACTTAACTGACCACCTACTATGCCCAAACGAAACAAACATATTGATTCTTACACATCCCCTTTTTATAGATGTGGGGGGGATGCGAGGCTGAGGCTAATGGCTTTAGATCAGACACAAAAAGGCAAAGGCAGGATTTGAACCCCGAGTGCTGGCCAACATCCAGGAAACCCCCGAGGGCCCTGATCTTGTCAGAATGACCAAGTGGATCCTACCTTCCTTCCCTGTATCTGAGATCCTCCAGGAAGTCTTCCCTGGTTAACTACAGCCACCTACGTACAGTTGCATCAAAGTCCTCCCTGCATGCAAGTCACTCTGCATGACCATGTTAACCTTAAGGCTGAGTTTCTTGTTAACTGCTTTTTCCCTCAATAATGAGTGATGGATTTTTCACTGTCTGGGAGGCTCTCAAATAATTTCCCTTGGATGACTGGTCTCCGTGTTCCTAATTTTCCTTCTCCTCCTCCCTCCCAACTCCAAGACCTAAACAGGGCTTGGAATTTCTGCACACTGGTCAAAAAGCAAATTCTACTGAAAGCAAAGAGAAGCCTACGCAATCCTAGACGAGTTAGACCTGGCTGGTGTTTGTCTTCCTGTTAGAGCGCTCAGGGATCCAGGCGAAACTGATATCACCAAGGAGGATGAAGTCTCCTGTGACATCTCCATAGAAAGCAAAAACACGTTTCACAGTCAAGATCAAGCAATGATGTGCAAAAACTCTACTCTGCCAGATTTGCAGAGGCCCAGATTTCCCCCTGATTGTCTGTGGTTGTGATAATTCAGAGGAAGATCATCTAAACCAATGTCCTGTGCCTAGACCGGGTAAATGAACTCTGACTATGTGCCAGGGCTGTTCTTAATACCTTACACAAATTCGCTCATTTATTCCTCACAATGACCCTATCAGGCAGGTACTATTATCATTCCCATTTTACAGGTGAGGAAACTGAGGCCCAAAATCACAAAACTGCTAATCCAACAGAAGCAGAGACAGAACCTGAACTTGGACCGTCAGGTGACTCCTGCAGTGGTGACCCTCAAGGCAGCTGGGCCACATCAGCCTCACAAAGAGGACACAGATTTGAATCACAGTCCTGACACTGCAGGTAGCCAAACACTGTTTCTAGCAGCCTGCCTTTCCTTCATAAGGGCTAAGCTTGTTAACTTTTTTTTTCCTTTT
>NW_012107252.1:624143-632927 GCF_000951045.1 Mandrillus leucophaeus
GTGCTGCTGCTGCTGTTGGGCTGGACCGTGCTTCCAGGGTGACCAGCCCCTCACACCCTCTGACCTGGATTCATTCATGGAAACCCAGCACAACCTAGAGTCCATGGATAGCCTGTGTTGGAAGGAGATTTTCTGCTAATCCAATAGGTCAAGCAGCACTGCTCCCTCAAGAAGCCTGGATTGTCAGCCTTGAGCCAGGCCTGTGGCTTAACCAGTTCATCAGTGTCTTCCAGGTGAACCTGCCTCCCGCTAGCCTGGGCAGGAACTGGGCTTCATTCAGATTTGCATTTCCAGTGCCTGATACAGAACTCAGCTCTCAGTAAAATACTAAAAATATTTAAAAACACTTAACTGACCACCTACTATGCCCAAACGAAACAAACATATTGATTCTTACACATCCCCTTTTTATAGATGTGGGGGGGATGCGAGGCTGAGGCTAATGGCTTTAGATCAGACACAAAAAGGCAAAGGCAGGATTTGAACCCCGAGTGCTGGCCAACATCCAGGAAACCCCCGAGGGCCCTGATCTTGTCAGAATGACCAAGTGGATCCTACCTTCCTTCCCTGTATCTGAGATCCTCCAGGAAGTCTTCCCTGGTTAACTACAGCCACCTACGTACAGTTGCATCAAAGTCCTCCCTGCATGCAAGTCACTCTGCATGACCATGTTAACCTTAAGGCTGAGTTTCTTGTTAACTGCTTTTTCCCTCAATAATGAGTGATGGATTTTTCACTGTCTGGGAGGCTCTCAAATAATTTCCCTTGGATGACTGGTCTCCGTGTTCCTAATTTTCCTTCTCCTCCTCCCTCCCAACTCCAAGACCTAAACAGGGCTTGGAATTTCTGCACACTGGTCAAAAAGCAAATTCTACTGAAAGCAAAGAGAAGCCTACGCAATCCTAGACGAGTTAGACCTGGCTGGTGTTTGTCTTCCTGTTAGAGCGCTCAGGGATCCAGGCGAAACTGATATCACCAAGGAGGATGAAGTCTCCTGTGACATCTCCATAGAAAGCAAAAACACGTTTCACAGTCAAGATCAAGCAATGATGTGCAAAAACTCTACTCTGCCAGATTTGCAGAGGCCCAGATTTCCCCCTGATTGTCTGTGGTTGTGATAATTCAGAGGAAGATCATCTAAACCAATGTCCTGTGCCTAGACCGGGTAAATGAACTCTGACTATGTGCCAGGGCTGTTCTTAATACCTTACACAAATTCGCTCATTTATTCCTCACAATGACCCTATCAGGCAGGTACTATTATCATTCCCATTTTACAGGTGAGGAAACTGAGGCCCAAAATCACAAAACTGCTAATCCAACAGAAGCAGAGACAGAACCTGAACTTGGACCGTCAGGTGACTCCTGCAGTGGTGACCCTCAAGGCAGCTGGGCCACATCAGCCTCACAAAGAGGACACAGATTTGAATCACAGTCCTGACACTGCAGGTAGCCAAACACTGTTTCTAGCAGCCTGCCTTTCCTTCATAAGGGCTAAGCTTGTTAACTTTTTTTTTCCTTTTACCTGGAAAAGTATCTACAGTGTTTAAGCCTCACTTCCTTTGAGACCGAAAATGAACTGAGATCAGCCGCTATAGCCTTACCTCGCCTACACGCATCTACAAACAAGGCCCAGATGCTTGTAGCTAATTCATCTACTAAGTTAGCTAATGTAATGTACATAGCTATCTATCCACCTACCTATCTCATTGTTTATTTATATCCACTTTTCCCTGTGAGGATTAAAAGAGGCTTCTGGACACCCATGAGAACTCAGTGGGCATCTATGAACTTAACTCGACCTGTTTATCTTAAATGGTCCAGGAAGTGCTTGTGGGTGAAAGAACTTAGGGAAGAACAAAGCCTGAAATGAGAGTTGGGCAGGCCCAGCAGGCTTGTCTTCTGGCCATTTGTGTCCAGGCAGTCTCTCATCAACGCTGCCTAAGAAACACCTGAATTCCACATTTGCTGCAGTGGCCTGATCTCTTGTCAGTTTCTGGCAGGTCTCTAGTTGTTCATTTGAAGGCATTTTGTTTCCATACACGTGACTGTGCCACAAAAGGCACACCTACCTACAAGCTTCCTAGGTAGTTAAGGTTCTTGTGTCTACTATGGAGGGCAATACATAGAATACACAATAATATACACACACATACTATAAGATGAGCCACAGAAGAAAAAATGGCTGGGAGACTGGGTGACATATAGAGTGTAGTCCAACAGAAGAGGCAGCGACTGCCTGTGGCTTCTGTCATTCTTGCCCACATGGCAGGATAGATATAACTGTATAGTAATGATAAAGCAGTTATAACGATCACTCTACTGCAACTCATTTCTTCACTTCTCCACTCAGTCTGCAAGTACTACGTGGGCCTTCTCAATGCCAGGCCAGTAAGATCAAAACAGACATAAATCATAAACCTTACTATAAGCTACAGTAATCAAGACAGTATAGTATCAATACAAACAGACACAAGAAGATCAATGGAAACACAGTAGGGTAAGGAAACATACTCCCACACATACAGTCACCTGATGTTATTTATTTAGTTATTTAGGGACAGGATCTCAGTCTGTTGCCCAAGCTAGAGAGTAATGGCACAATTTTGGCTCACTGCAACCGCCACCTCCTGGGTTCAGGTGATTCTCCCACCTCAGTCTCCCAAGCAGCTGGGACTACAGACATGTGACACCGTGCCTGGCTAATTTTTATATCTTTTTTTAGAGATGGGGTTTCACCATGTTGGCCAAGCTGGTCTTGAACTCCTGGGTTTGAGTGATCCACCCACCTTGGCCTCCCAAAGTGTTAGAATTACAGGTGTGAGCCAGCACACCCAGTCTCAGTCACCTGATTTATAAGAAAAATGCATCTGATAGAGGAAATGATGGTCTTTTCAATAAATGGTGCTAAAGCAATTGGATATCCATATAAAACAATGAACCTTGACCCCCGACCTCATACCATATGCAAAAAAGAATGTGAAATGAATAAATGATAGGCCTGAATACAAAAGATTAAACAATAAAGCTTGTAGAAGAAAACAAGAAAATATCTTCATGGAAGTTGGGGTAGGCAAAGATTTCTTACTCGATTTACACACAATTGTGTAATCATAAAGGAAAGAAGCTAAATTGTGCTTCATTAAAATTTAAAACTTCTGTTCAACAAAGACACTAATAATACAGTAAAAAGACAAACCATGGGCTGGGAGAGGATATTTGCAACACATGCTTGAAAAATAATTCCTAAAAATGAGTAAGAAAAAGGCAGTCAACCCACCTGAAAATGGCAAAAGTTAACACAAAATGAATCAAAGACCTAAACTTACAGCTAAAACTATAAAACTCAGAAAACATAAGGAAGAAGCTTTATCACATTGGATTTGGCAATAACTTCTTAGATGTGGCACCAAAAGCATACACAACAAAAGTACAAATAGATAAATTGCCTATATCAAAATTTAACTATGCACGAAAGGACAAGACCAACAGAGTAAAAAGACAACTTAAAGAATGAGAAAAAAACGCTCGCAAATCATATATCTGATAAGGGATTAACATGCAGAGCTCCAAAACTCAACAACAACAAAAAGCCAAGCAACATGATTTTTAAAAATGAGCAAAGGACTTGAAGAGGACGCTTCTCCAAAGAAGATCTACAAATGGCCAACAAGCACATGAAAAGATGGTCACCATTACCAATTACTAGGGAAATGAAAAATCAAAACCACGAAGATACCACCTCACACACATTAAAATGGCTACAACAGAAAAAAGAAAAAGAAGTGTTGGCAAGGATGTAGAGAAAGTGAGTGAAACTGTTGCACTCTGCTGGTAGGAATGTAAAACGGTGCAGCCTCTATGGAAAACACTGTAGGAGTTCCTCAAAAAATAAAAAATAGAATTATCATCTAATCCAGTAATTCCACTTCTGGGTATATACTCAAAAGAATTGAAATCAGAGTCTCAAAGAGATATGTGTTCATCTATATTCATAGCGGCATGATTTACAACAGCCAAAGGTAGAAGCAATCCAAATGTCCATTGATCAATGAATGGATAAAAAAATTCATTTTCTTATGAATTTGTTGTAGCATGTGTCAGAATTTCCTTCTTTAAGAACGAATAATATTCCATCGTGTTTATGAAACTTGATGACATTATGCTAAGTAAAATAAGCCAGCCACAAATGGACAAATACTGCATAATTTCACTTACATGAAGTACTTCGAGTAATCAAATTCATAGAGACAGAAAGTCAACTGGTGGTTGCCAGAGGCTGTGGGAATGGGGAGTTGTTGTTTTATGGGTAAAGAGTTTCAGCTTTTCAGAATGAAAAGAAATCTAGAGATTGGTTGCACAGCAATGTGACTGTGCTTAACACTACTGAATTTAAAATAGTAAAGACGGTAAATGTTATATCTATTTTACCACAATTTTTAAAACAGCAAAAGATTTTAACAGGCACTACAAGCAAGAGGTTATCTAAATGGTCAATAAGAATATGTCATGAAGCTTTTCCCCTATGTTTTCTTCTAGGAGTTTTACAGTCTTAGGTTTTACATTCAACTGTTTAATCCATTTTGAGTTGATTTTTATGTATGGTGATTTTTATGTATGGTTAATTTTTATGTAAGATAAGGATCCAATTTCATTATTTTGCATATGAATACCCAGTTTTCCTGGCACCATTTATTGAAGAGACTACCCTTCCTCCATTGTGTTTTCTTGGCACCCATGTTGAAGCTCAGTCAGCATATACACTGGGTTTATTTCTGGGTTCTCTATTCTGTTTCATTGGTCTACATGTCTCTCTTTACGTCAGTACCATACTGTTTTGATTACTGTAATTTTTTATGTTTTGAAATTAGGAAGTGTGAGGCTTCCAGCTTTGTTCTTCTATCAGAGGATTGATTTGGCTATTTGAGTTTTTTTGTGGTTCTATACAAATCACAGAATTGTTTTTTCTATTTATGCAAAGTAATGTCATTGAGATTTTTATGGGGGTTTCATTAACTCTGTAGATTGTTTTGGGTAGTATGGACATTTTAACAGTATTAATTCTTCCAATCCATGAACACAGGATGTCTTTCCCTTTGTTTGTGTCTTCTTTAATTTCTTCATTAAATGTTTTGTAGTTTCCAGTACACAAGTCTTTCATTTCCTTAGTTAAGTTTATTCCTAAGTATTATTTTTGGTGTTATTATAAGTGACATTATTTTTCTAATTTTCTTTTCAGCTAGTTTGTTGTTAGTGTACAGAAATGCCACTGATTTTTGTAAATGATACTGTATCCAGCAACTTTACTAAATTTGTTTATTAGTTCTAACTTTTTTAAATGGAATCTTTAGAATTTTCTATTATTTTGTCTGCAAACAGGAACAATTTTACTTCTTCCTTTCTGACTTAAATGTCTTTAATTTATTTTTCTTGCCTAATTGCTCTGGCTAGGACTTCCAGTACTATCTTGAATAGAAAAGGCAAGCAAGGGCATTCTTGCCCTTAGCTTATTCCTGATTTTAGAGAAAAAACTTCCGTTTTTCACCACTGTGTTTAATATTAGCTGTAAGCTTGTTATATATGGCTTTTATTATGTTGAAGTACTTTCCTTCTAGTCTCAGTTTTTGAGAACTTTCATCATAAAAGGATGTGTTGAATTTTGTCAAATGCCTTTTCTGCATCTGCTGAGATGTTCATGTGATTTTAAGTCTTTATTCTGATACTGTGGTGCATAACATTAATTAACTTTTGTATATTGAACCATCTTTGTATCCCAGGGATAAATCCCACTTGGTCATGGTGTATGATCCTTTTAATGCACTGTTTGGCTTGATGTGCTAGTATTTTGTCAAGGATTTTTGCATCTATATTCATTAAGAATATTAGCCTGTAGTTTTCTTTTCTTGTGGTGTCTTTGTTTAGCTTTTGTATAAGAGTAATATTAGTCTCATAAAAAGAGTTTGGAGGTGTTCCCTCCTCTTCAATTTTTTTGGAAGAGTTTCAGAAGGATCAATGTTAAATCTTTAAAAAATATTTGGTAGAATTCACCAGTGAAGCTCTCTGGTTCTGGGCTTTTCCTTGTTGGGAGTTTTTGATTACTGACTCAATCTTCATATTAGTTATAGGTCTGTTCAGACTTTATATTTCTTCATAATTTAGTCTTGTATTTTTCTGGGAACATATCCATTTCTTCGAGGTTATCCAGTTTGTTGGCATAGAATTGTTCATAGTAGCCTCTTACTCTTTTTATTTCTGTGGCATCAGTTGTGATGTCTCTTCTTTAACTTATCATCTTATTTATTTGAGTCTTCTCTTTTTTTTCCTAGCATAGCTAATGATTTGTCAGTTAAAAAAAATCTTTTCAAAAAACCAACTCTTAGTTTCATTGATTTTTTTCCTACTGTTTTTGTATTTTGTTTCTTTCTTCTATAATCCTTATATCTTTCCTTCTGTTAACCTTGGCCTTAAGTTTTTCTTTTTCTAGCTCTTTGAGGTATAAAGTTAGGTGTTTATTTGAGATCTTTCTTCTTTTTTAATGTAGGCATTTATCACAACGAAATTCTCTCTAAGTACAGGTTTTGCTGAATCCTGTAAGTTTTGGTATGTTGTGTTTTTGTTTTCATTTCTCGAGGTATTTTCTAATTTCTTTTTAAATTTCTTCTTTGACCCAATGGTTGTTTACAGTGTGCCATTTAATTTCCACATATTTTTGAATTTTCCATTTCCTTCTGCTATTGATTTCTATTTCTATTTATTTATTTATTTATTTTTATTTTTTATTTTTTGAGACCAAGTCTCGCCCTGTCACCCAGGCTGCAGTGCCGTGGTGCAATCTCCACTCACTGCAACCTCCGCCTCCTGGGTTCAAGCGATTCTCCTGCCTCAGCCTCCCGAGTAGCTGTGATTACAGGCATGTGCTCCCATGCTCAGCTATGTATCTTTAGTACAGACGGGGTTTCACCATGTTGGCCAGGCTGGTCTCAAACTCCTGACCTCAGGTGATCCGCCCACCTCGGCCTCCCAAAGCGCTGGGATTACAGGCGTGAGCCACCGCGCCCGGCCTATTTATTTATTTTTTTAGATGGAGTCTCACTGTCACCCAGGCTGGAGTGCAGTGATGTGATCTCAGCTCACTGAAACCTCTGCCTACCAGGTTCAAGCAGTTCTCCTGCCTCAGCCCCCTGGGCAGCTGGGATTACAAGCACCTGCCACCATGCCCATCTAATTTTTGTATTTTTAGTGGAAACGGGGTTTCACCATGTTGGCCAGGCTGGTCTTGAACTCCTGACCTCAAGTGATCCATCCTCCTTGGCCTCCCAAAGTGCTCAGATTACAGGTGTGAGCCACTGTGCCTGGCCTGCTATTGATTTCTAGTTTCATCCCATTGTGATCAGAATATATATCTGGTATGCTTTCAATCTTAAATTTGTTAAGACTTGTGTTGTAACTTAACATGGAGAAAAATCCGTGTGTGCTTGAAAAGAATGTGTATTCTGCTGCTATTTGGTGGAATTTTTTGGCATATATTTGTTAGGTTCATTTGGTGTATAGTGTTGTTTGAGTCATTTGTTTCTTTGTTGATCTTCTATCTGGATATTCTACCCATTATTAAAAGTGAGCTATTGAAGCATATAAAACAATGCTCAATAAAATGTTGTCATTAGGGAAATGTTAATTAAATCTACAACACATTCACCAGAACAGCTAACATGAAACAAACAAAATGACGCCAAGTGTTGGCAAGGATGTGGTGTAACTGGAACTCTTCTTGTGCATTGTTAGTGGAAAGGTAAATAGACACATTTGGACAATTGATTGGCAAAGACTAATGCCACACACCTACCCTCAGACCCAGAAATTCCACTCCTAAGACTATATCCTATAGAAATGACTATGTATGTCCTCCAAAAAACACAAAGAAGAATTTTCATAGCAGATCTATTCATGATAGCAAAACAAAACAAAACAAAACAAAACAAACTGGAAACAACTCAAAAGCCAACAAAAAATAGAATGGATAAATAAATTGTGGTATATTCATATAACAATAAAAAAGAACAAAGTACTGCTACAGACAAAAATATGTATCTTACAGATACAATAATAAGTAAAGGAATTCAGACACAATAGACTATATACCGTGCTACGATGTGAATGTGGAAACTCCATAATTCAGGTATTGTCAACGTGATAGTATTAAGAGGTGATTAGGCCACGAAGATTCCTCCCTAGTGAATGGGATTAGGTGCCTCATAAAAGTGCTTGCTAAGGAGACTTCATCTCACTTGCCCTGGTACCTCTCACCATGTAAGAATGCAGCAAGAAGGCCCTCACCAGACACCAGATGTCAGCACCCTGATCTTACATTTCCTAGCCTCCAGACTGCGAAAAACAAATTTCTTTACTTTATAGATTACCCAGCTTTATGTATTCTATACTAGCAGCCTAAGACATACTATATGATTCCATTTAATTACAGTTAAAGGATAGGTGAAAAACTAATCTTATGGTATTAGAAAAGAGGATAGACCAGGCACAGTAGCTCATGCCTGTAATCCCAGCACTTCGGGAGGCCGAACTGAGTGAATTGCTTGAGCCCAGGAGTTTGAGACCAGCTTGGGCAATGTAGAGAGACCTCATCTCTACAAAAAAATAAACAAAATTAGCTGAGTGTGGTGGTGCACACCTGTGGTCCTAGCTACTTGGGAGGTGGAGGTGGGAGAATCGCTTGATCGCAGGAGGTAGAGGATCTCAGTGAGCTGAGATCACGCCACAGCACTGCAG
>NW_012107252.1:633305-648474 GCF_000951045.1 Mandrillus leucophaeus
AGAAAGAAAGAAGAAAGAAAAGAAATCAGGATAGTGGTTTCTGATTTCTGATGGGGCAGGTGGGTATTTACTATGAAGGGGCATTAAGCAGTTTTCTGGGTGTTCAATTGTTCCACATCTTGATGTGGTTACATAGATATTACATATACATATACACACACACATACCTACATATGTTAAAAAAAAACTATTCCACACACGTATATGTACATATATACACACACACACACATATACACACACATACACACACACACACACACATACATATGTTAAAAAAAACTATTCCAGTACAGTGGTGTACTTCTGATTTGTGTACATAACTGTATGTATGTTATACCTCAATTTTTGAAAAGACATGGGCTTTACACTTGAAAAATACAAAGCTTATAGGGAAAGAGAAAAAAGAACCAAAAAGATAATAATGGGTGGTAGATGCCATGATAGAAACAGGTTCCCAGTACAGGTTGGGAGAGGCTGACTCCTGGGGGTGGGGAGGGAGGGCTCACCAGTGTAGGCTTTAGAGATACACACACTGGGCTCTGAAGGATGAACAGGATCTCACCAAGCAGAAAAGCAGATGAGTGGGAGAAAGACAGAAAGATGCTGGGGGAAATCCTAAGTGTGTGAGAAAGTCCAATGTGATTAGAGTGTTGGGTGTGCAGAGCATAGTAGCGGGGGGGGTGAGGCTGAGGGCATGAATCAAATCAGCTTTCAGATTTGTTTATTTAAATAAATTCCCCATAACATTTTTTGAGTGAGCAAATGAACCTTCTCATGGTCATGATATATCCGATGTCTGGAATGGTAGGACAGATGTGTTAGGATGGCAGCAAGTACTGAAGAGATATAGTACTGGTGTGGTTATGAAGTCCACTTCTTCTCAAATTATTTATCTCTCTAAAATCTGATGTCTTCTAAGCCCCAGAATTCCAAACCATCCTCACTTGGTTACAGTACTGACTCTGCTGTGAACTGCAGAGTTTTTTGCATTCAAACTCTCTCTCCCAAGTTTCTTCCACCCCATCTCACAATTTTTGGTAGTTACCAATTTTTGGTGGTTCTGGCAGTTGCTTTTAGCATCTTCAAGTAATATACTTAAGTTGCGATTTTCTGATCTATCAACTTTAGACAGTGTCTATTCACTTCCTACTACAACCAATAAAATTTGTCCACATTCTCTTCTCTCCATTTCCTTCCCCCTGCCCACCTTCGGATTTTTGCTAGTTATATGTTATTGCTTTCACATAACATTTACATTCTCGTCGACAGTATAATTAAGCCTACTCTATAGGATAATTCTAAAAAGTGAAGCTAGTTAACAATATGATTATGAACATATCATTGCCTGCAGAGTCACTTAGTATGAATGGACCCACGAGAAAGGCAAGTGGTTCCACGTTACTGAAACTTGGTCACAAGAAGAAAAATGGATAGCTTCCTTCACTTCTTTTTGAACCTCATTTAATAATTATTTTGGACTCCTTTTTTGATTGATGAAATAACTCCAGGAGGTTTTATTATCTTCCAGAAAATATAGGTGACCGAGTGATAAACTTTCTGAATCTTACACATTTAAAAAACTATTTTTTTTCAAAGTTTGACAGGATGATTCTTAGTTTATCCTCCAGAATTGTGAAAGTACTCCACTGTACTGGAGCATCTTGTGTTACTAGTGCGAAATTCTGAGGTAAGTTTTGAGTCTCTCTGGAAGTTTTTTATTTTTTATCCTTGATGTTCTGAAATTTCACCAAGATGGGTCTGAATGTTCATTTTACTAATTCCTGCCCTAAATTCAGTAAGATCTTTCTAGTTTAAAATCTGTGTGTGTTTCTTTTTTTATTTTTTAAATTGAAATGGGGTCTCACCATGTTGCTCAGTCTGGTCTTGAACTCCTGGGCTCAGGCAATCCTCCCACCTCAGCCTCTCAAAGTGCTGGATTATAGGTGTGAGCCACCATGCCTGGCCATGTGTGTTTCTCAACTCAGAGGAAATTTCTTTGGCTATATCTTTGACTATTTCTACCCACTGCCTGACTGTCTGTGGCTTCTAGTTCTAGATCTCCTAGTTGATGGATACTGAACCTCTGGATCTATCCTCCATGGGTCTTAATTTTTTCTTCTTGAGACTTTGCTCTACCTTCTGGGGGGTTTTCTTGGCTTTAATATTGAAATGACCAATCTGGTCTTCATGCATATCCATTGTGTTATTCAGTTTTTCCACCGAAGTTTTTTCCATAATCATATTTTACAATTTCGACAAGTATTTCCTTTTCTCCAATTGTGCCATCTTCATAGCAACCTGTTCCTCTTATATTACAGGTTATTTTATTTACGGAGGTGAATGAAAGAACTCTTACTTATTGTTAAGCATACTACTGATAATTTAGTTTTGGGCTCTCTTATATTCAAACTGTTTCCTTTGAAATAAGCTCTTCCTTTTTTTTTCCCCCCCATTTTAGGCCTTCTCTTTCACGCTATTGGTTTTCTTCCAATGTTTAGTGATTTTGGTTATCCAATATATTTATGAATGACAGATTATGTTGCAAAGTTAGGATATGTATTAGGATACAGGTTCTAGCTCCTATAACAAGGACCTAACTGCAGGAGTGGCTTAGACGAGACAGTTTATTTCTGTCTCATGTGCAATCTGAGTTTAAGTGGCCATGGCTGATATGGTGGCTTCACCGTGTGGGCGTCTTTGATCTTGGTCTTCTGATATTCACAGCATGTGGCTTCTGTCTCCCACCATCACATCCACACCCTACTCAGTGGGAATGAGAAAGGGGAGGAAATAACTGGAGTTGCACTTGTCATTTCAGCTCACACAAGCCTATGGCCACCCCTAGCTACTAGGAGGGTGAGGCAGTGTAGTGTTTAGCTGAGTGACCGTGTGCCTGGCTAAAATTTCCATCACTACAGAAGAAGAAAAAAAAGATATAAGTGGAATACTAACTACATAGGGCTTCCCGTGAGGTGTCTCGTCTATTTCTCTGACCAGTTCAGTCTTGAATGTGAGAGTGGCAGTCACGCAAAGGTTCCCTGTAAGAGGGTGAAGCAGTGTGGCAAGTCTCCCAGTAACAACCGTGGACAGGAAGTGGCCAGGGAACTCCCACAATTGCCAAAAGAAGGACTTTTCTCCATGGTGGGCATAATGGTATACTTCACCCTGAGACGGAGCTGCCAATCCTTCTCCTGGCTTCCTGCCCCACATCCAGTCTGCTGGAGAGGTCTGAAACGCCCTTGCTCAGCTGCTGTCTCAGACTTTCCTCAGAGAGCATTTGTTGGGGAATTTGGCGGCCACTGGCTGCCTGCCCCTTCGTGAAGAAGGCGGGGAGGGGTCCAACTGTACTTGCTCTTCGGAAGAGCTCTCAGGGGAGAACACTGCTAACCCATTCCTCTTCTTTGCTTTGTTGGCTCTCAGTTTGAACTATGCTTGGCTCTTCTGAGACAAAAATCACTGAGACTTCTGGAGTCCTAGGCTGCAATGTTTCCTGCGCTGATTTATCTGTCTGTGCAGCCTCATGGGCTTTCTATCTTCCTAAGATTTAGGAATGTTTCCATCCCACGGATGACTTCCTATCTTGTTTTCTAATGCTGTTATGATGCCATCCTTTCAAAAATGGCTTTCAGCCGGGCACGGTGGCTCACGCCTGTAATCTCAGCACTTTGGGAGACCAAGGCAGGTGGCTCACTTGAGGACAGGAGTTTGGGACCAGCCTGACCAACATGGTGAAACCCTATCTCTACTAAAAATACTGAAAAAAAAAAATTAGCCAGGTGTGGTGGTGCATGCCTGTAATCCCAGTTACTTGGGAGGCTGAGGCAGGTGAATCGCTTGAACCTAGGAGGTGGAGGTTGCAGTGAGCCTGGGCAACAAGAGTGAAGCTCTGTCTCACAAAAAAAAAAAAAAAAAAAAAGGTTTTCACGGTCATCATACCAATTCCTAGGGAAGAGGTGGAGGTGGGCACTTGTGCTCCAGGAGTCAGGAAATCAATGCATTCATGACTCGTCGGCTGAGGTCAATGTCCCTTCCAGGATGTGGACACCAGACAGGAAGATGAACTCTTCGCATTGAGGGCATCATCTCAGAACTCCACAGTGTCTGCCCTTAGGGAGAATACTTCTGACGTTCCTGAACCTGGGCCCCCACCGATGCACAATGCCCACCTAGTTCCACTGAGGGTAGGAACAGCCAGCCCTGTTCACCTGGGCAGCCTGGTAGTCCGTGGACACCAGTCAATGACCGGACCGCCCAAGGGCCTGCAAGCCTCTGTGTGGGCACCCGGCAGGCTGTGTTTGCCTTTGGAGGTGGGTAATCAGCAAAGTCACTGTACACTGTCAGCTACCACAGCTGAGATTCAGCAAGCTATTTACACTAAGCGTACCAGGAGAAAGGGTTCCAGCCTAACCTCTAAGTTTGCTCAAAGGCTGTCTCCAATCCAAAATGACTCCCCTTTTTAAGACCCTTCAGCCTCCCCACTGGTTTAGGCCCCGTGGCGTGGCTCTGGAGGCCTCACCTCTCTCATTCCCTCCGTCTGTGTTTCCAGCCACACGGAGCTGGAGAATTCTCAGAACACATGCCGTTCCCATTGGCTGAAATGCCCTTTCCCTCCTAGACATGTAGCAAACTCCTCAATGTCCTTTAAACCCACCTGTGATGGTTAATTTTGTGTCAAGTTGGCTATGCCATAGGCCCAGACACTTGGTTAAACATTATTCTAGATGTTTCTGTGAAGGCATTTTTTAGACAAGATTAACATTTAAATTGATAAACTCTGAGTAAAGCAGACCACCTTCTACAGTATGGGTGAGCCTCATCCACTCAGTTGAACGCCTTAACAGAAAAAGAGTGCCCTCCCCAGAGGAGAGGGCCATGATGCCTGCAGACTGCCTTTGGCCTCGGCTCCTCCTTCCTAGAATCTGCTGGCATATCCTGCAGATTTTGGACTTGAAAAGCCTCCACAACTGCATGAGCCAATTCCTTAAAATCTCTCTCTCTGTATACACACACACACACCACACACACACACACACACACACACACACAATTGGCTCTGTTTCTCTGGAGAACCCTAATACACAACCTCAGACATCAAATCCTTCAGCGAGCTTTCTGTGGCCCCCTTACATTCGGTCAGTCACCTCTGTACCTTAGACATTTTGCTCCTATCACACGTCTTACACCTTGTGGTAATGTATTTGTTTACGAGCTCTTCTCCTCCTACAGGACAGGGTTCTTTTAGGTCAAGGAGCCTCATTCACCATTACATCCCTAGGTGGGTGAATTTGTGAGAACAAGAGAGTACTGAGGCTGGTGGCCTAGGGGAGTCCTGCCAGATGGAGGGAGGGCCATTCCCATTGAGCCTCTTGAAAGAGACCCAGTAAGACAGGCCAGAGAGGGACGGTTCTTGCAAAGCAGGCTCATGGCACCACTCCTGAATATCGACCACTGGTGGGGCAGTGGCCCACAACCTCCTTCAGCTCTGGTAAGGAGAGGACCCCACAGACCAGGGTACCACCTGTCCAGCTTCTCCAGCCCCACCCAGGGAGCCTGGTTTAATTCAATAAATACTTACCGAATTCCAAACGCAATTTCTTGTCAGGCATTCTCACTCTAGGTCCTGATCTGACCTCCAGATCTTCCTTTTTTGACAACATCTGAGCTCTCAAAAGCACTCAGGGAATGCACTGTTTGTGTGCCTGAGGGGAGCAGTCCTCAGCCTTCTTAAACTTGCCCTGAGACCCTCTAAGCTCCCACTCTGTGCTCCCTGAGCAAGATGATGTTGTCGAGTATGATTTCCTGGCGCTGCATTTCCAGAAAATAAGCTCTTGCAATTCATATAGCCTTTCTTCCATTCACCCAGGCGAACTCTGAAAATCCCATACTGGGAGAAAGGCGGCCATGGGCTCAGGGTGTGGGGCAGAAGGGTGACCCTTTGAGAAAATTACTAGCGTATGTTACACCCCTGTTCCAAACACAGGTCACGGGTTGTCCAGGGAATTATGAGCAAATGAATGAGTGAATGGACAAATAAACAAACGCTAAGTTGAATGGATGATAATGTAACCCAGGCTCAAGTCAAGAACATTTAATTGAGAAAACAGAAGAGCCAGAAGATAAGCTATCCACGGGCAGAGGGACTTCCTTAAACCAAAGGTGGTTTAAGGAAGGCAAATTCCATCTCGTAACAAAGACACAAACTGTGGAGCAACTGGGATAATAATCCTAAGAAACGCTGACGGGGACAGAGCGCCACGTGCCAGGCTCTCTGCCGAGAACCTGACATGTCCTCAGTCCTCAGAATGATCCTATCAGGCTGGCAATGTTTTTACGTCCATCTCACAGATGAGGACACGAAGTCACAGAAGTTCCATCATGCGCCCGGGGCACACATTTAATAAAGAGTGAGACTGCAAGCCAAGGCAGGCAGGGGGTCTGCAGTGTGTGTCTTAACCACTTCCCCATTTCACCTCCATGTGTGGCTCCAGCAGCCTTTAATCAAGGAAGCAAGGGAAAACTCAAATATTGTTCAGGCCTGGGGATCTAGAGACCTGCCTGGCTTTCTCCCACTGCCCCGAGCAACCAGGCAAGTCCTCCGTGAGACTGTGCTGCCTGATCCCACATCGCAAAAATATGGTATTGACTAGAGTTGGGTTCTGGGGACCCTTCCCGTCCTGACATTCTGGATGCTTTTTCTCCCTAGCCTCAGAGCTCCGGTTGCCTGAGGTCGGCTCACCCCAGAGCACCTGATTCTGGCCCCAGATGAACCTCCTGACTAGGTCTGTGAGGATATAAACTGTCCCTTCTCCATGGCCCAGGCTTTTTCTACAGGACCCAACCTCACCTCACCTTCCTGCCTGGCAGTCTGGCTATTCCACCCTGTGATCCCACCTCCACTCCTCCCGCCTCCCCACCTTCCTCCTCCCACTCCCACCCACCTGTGCCCCAGCTTCTCTCACCCTTTCTGCCTCCCGCCAGGGTTCAAGCCCCTCCCTTGTCCTGCTGCCCAGTCCCCCGTCTTCCCTCCTTTGTTCAGCCGAATCCTTCTTGTCACCCCTGCCAGTTTCTCCCTGAAGCCCCTTACCATCCCAGACAGAACCCATTCCGCCTTCCCCTGGCAGGTGTTTACACCCCTGTTTCAGATGGATCATAATCCTAACAATGCCCCCTTATGTTAGGGCAGTGACTACAGCTCACCAAAGGCCCCTGTAGCCACCATCTCATTTAATTTCACCCAAGTTCCTCCCTGCAGACCTCCTGTTCATGGCTCCAAATGCCCCCTTAGACTGCAAACACAACGTCTGAACATACTTCACGACTGAGAAGTTCCTCAAAACAGCCTTCTGGGAAGGGCCTTATCATTTCATTTTGCAGATGAGGAAACAGAGGTTCAGAGAGGTGGAAATCGGCTGGGCTGGATCCACAGCTCAGGACTCTGATTCTCTATCCCATGCTTCTCAAGGATTCATGGTGTTCCCTGAGTCCTGCCCAGGATCAGACTCATTTCTGCATTCCTGAGCTATCCTTAGCCTGGACAAATACGGTATCCTGAACTCAGGGGACCAGGAGAGTTTGCTGGCATAAAAAAATGAATTCATCAGAACCTACAATCATCACCCTCCTAAGTGCCTCCTTCAGTGTACCACAGTGCCAGCTCCTGTCCCCTCCCTTCATCTTTGCATGGAAGAGATGGGCACAGCTGGGCCCTTTAGGGTCTGAGGTTCAACTGAAGCCTCAGAAGAACCTATAACCATGTTTCTTGTTTGCCACACAGAAATGGGGCAGTCTCTGCCTCTCATTGTCCCAACCTGGCCCTGGCAAGGTGAATGTAGCACCTCCTCCCAGGAAGTGCCCAAGGAGGCTCTGAGGGACGTGGACAGGGCAGAGGATTCCCTGGGCAGGGAGCAGTGGAGGACAGCCAGGAACACTGGGCGCTGAGTCAGCCGCTGGGGGCTCACTGCCTGCAGGAACACCCCCTCCCTTCCCAAGAGCTCCAAATCCTTCTAACAAGCTGCATCCTCTCCAAGTGGCTTTCCCAATAGGCTTTGGCCTGAGTGAGTGATTTCTTTCCTGAGCAGGAACACACCCCTGCCTTCCAGCCCAGGCCACTCACAGCTCCCCTCTCTGATGGCAATGACAGTTGTCAATTCTTGGCTGCTTGTTGCTTACTTTGGAACGTGTGGGGCGGGTCTTGTGACTTTTTTTTTTTTTATTTTTTTGAGACCGAGTCTTACTCTGCTGCCCAGGCTGGAGTGCAGTAGCACAATCTTGGCTCACTGCAGCTCTACCTCCCAGGTTCACGCCATTCTTCTACCTCAGCCTCCCGAATAGCTGGGACTACAGGTGCCTGCCACCACGCCCCGCTAATTTTTTGTATTTTTAGTAGAGACGGGTTTCACCGTGTTAGCCAGGAAGGTCTCGATCTCCTGACTTTGTGATCCACCCGTCTCAGCCTCCCAAAGTGCTGGGATTACAGGCGTGTGCCACCACGCCTGGCCTCGTGACATTTTATATTGTATTCCCTCACTGTACTAATCTTTTCACATGCCCATCTCCCCAGCTACACATTTTGGAGAGCAGGGGCTGTATTTTAATCACCTTCATGTTCTCTGTGCCTGCCACACAGTAGGCACTCATGGACGTTTGTGAGTGATGAATGAATAAACAAATGAATGAAGTTAAAATTGTGGAAAGCTTCAGTTAATAGTTTGCAGAAGTCACTTTAAATCCTTCTGCGAAAAGGGGCCTATTAATTTGCTAATGAGTAGAATTGTGTAAACTTTGAATATCTTTCTCATAAACATAACTCTTTAAATGGTGT
The DNA here is from genome assembly GCF_000951045.1 of Mandrillus leucophaeus. Lineage (NCBI taxonomy): Eukaryota > Metazoa > Chordata > Mammalia > Primates > Cercopithecidae > Mandrillus > Mandrillus leucophaeus. The sequence continues at coordinate 642,129 of NW_012107252.1, forward strand.
CTAGTTGTTTGATTATTCAAAAATTGAGATACAATTCACATACCATAAAATTCACAGGGTTGTGCAACCACCCCAATGATGTAATTCCAGAATATGTGTATCACTCTGAAAAGAAATCCTGTACCCATTAGCAATCACTCCACATTCCCTTCCCTCCAGCCCCTGGCAGCCACTAATTCAGCTACTTTCAGTCTCTATAAATTTGCCTTATCTGGACATTTCATAAAAATGGAATCACCCACCATATGTCCTTTTGTGTCTGGCTTCTTTCACTTAGCATAACGTTTTTCATCATTTGCACTAAAAATATCAGTGTTTCGTGCCACAATGCCTGTGAGATCATGCAGGTTGGAGCGGGCCGCTCTGAGCCATCAGGGCAGTGTGGGGTCCGGCAGCAGATGTCTGTGACTGGGCAGTGCAGAGACTCAGATGGGAGAGGTAGCCACAACATGGGCAGTCTGGGGTCAGCAGCAGAACCAGAATGGTCAGAAACAGATGGCACATGGGACGGTACTCAATATTCCTCCCCAAGGAACAGTTGCCTGAAAATACAGTGCTCTGGTGGCGAGAGAGGCGTGTCAAGGGCCACCAGCCCTGAGTCTAAAGGCTCTGAGTCTGCAGGGAGAGTCCCATTTCTGAGATGATCTCAAAGCTCAACAGGGGGTGCAAGTCCCAAGGGTTTAGATGGTTCCAATCCAGGGGTGGAAAACAGGCAGTGGCCATCCCAACCGCTTTCCCACCCTCTCTGCCGAAGGCAAGCCTCCTTTCTACAGGGCTTCGGTTCCTTATAGGAGGTCCCAACAGGCTGAGCAGAGCCAAGCATGCTTTGGTCATGTACAGACTGTGCACAGATAGATTAACTAATTAGTTAATCCCCTTTTTGTCTTTTTGCGATTTTAACTTGCTTTATTCCACAGCATATTTGAGGTAATTTACAAACACAAAATAGGAACACAAATTTAAAATGAAAAATCAACCCACGGGAAATGAAAGACCAGAAGGGATGGAAGAAGATGGATAAGTCACTTAGAAGGCCCCTCATGGTAGCTCTCTTGGGGCCACAGATTTAGTAGACAGCAGTCAGAGGAAGAAGGGCAACACAGGTAGCTGCACAATCTCTGTGTTCTGATGATACACAGGCCAGTTCCTCAGAAAAAGCAAAGCTCTTCTTGGCACTAAGATCTGAAGGAAATTTCTTCCATGTTGTTTTAAGTAGGGAGCCCTCCATGAAGTCATCCTCCCAATACTTCCAGGGCTCTGACATCTAGCACTGAGCTAGGCAATTGGCTCTCCCAGCATCTCAGAAGGCCAGATGGGCCCCACCCTTTAAGTCATTAGCTCCTGTTTGGGAAACATTGTGCCATTTGGTGACCACCGTTACAAGTTTTGTCAGAAATAATGCCATCGTATCATATTGCTATTTATGTAATAGTTTAATTTACTTTGACTTGAATTTGACTTGTTTAAACATTGCTTCTTCCTAAGCAATAGGGACCACAGGAGGAACTGCCAACTAGTATTTTTTATTGAATCAAACAAATAATTATACTATTCAGTTAAAGAACTTCCAGCATGTTCTCCTAAACTCAGCTCATCTTCTACTCGTGGTTTATGTCCTGCATTTGGGAAATCGGCCCGTCCCTCACCTTGGGATGTACTGGGGCTACCTCTCATCTCCTCCACCTGGAGAGCCCTGGGCCTGGCTTCCCCAGCCCACCACATAAGCCTAGAGCTAGAGGGAGCTCAAGCAGGGTCTAAAGCCCGTGTTTGACAGGTGAAGATGCTGGGTCCAAGGAAGAAAAGGAATTCGCACAAGACCACAAGGCCAGTGACAGGACAGGCATCAGGACTGCCCGGCAACAGTGTCAGGATCGGTGGACGTTTAGATGTAACCCAAAGGCTGAAACTCACCAAAGGAGTCTAACAGGAAAGGACTGTGGGCAGAGAGGCACAGGGCCTCACCCAACTCAGGGCAAGCCCAGTGGGGGCAGGGTAAACCCAGAAAACAACCGTGGGATGGTAACGCCGAGTTCAGGATGATGGTCACTCCTGGGAGCACAGGAGAAAAGGACCCACATTGTGGAAGTGAGGCAGGGGCTTCCGCTGTATTTGACAAGTCTTTTTTTTTTTTTTTTTTAAGCAGAGTGGTGAGTTCACTAGTGTTATATTATGTATTTTATTGCTGCTTGGCTGAAATATTTTGAAATTTTTTAATATTTGTTAAATATATTAATAACTCCAAGACTCCTTTAAGTGTTTTCTCTCTGCTAATATGGCACTCTAAACCGCATCTCAAGTGGTTTAACCAAAGGGGAGAAGAAATGACTGATTTCCACAAGAGACACACCCCAGCTGGGGGGCTTCTGTGACCTCTCCCTCCACTCCCAAAGCCTGTGGCATGTGGGGGGTGGATCTGAGCATGATGTACCCGACCAAGGTGCAGTCCATTTCAGACAGGGCATGGTGTCACGGTTGCCATGGCTCATACAAACCCATGGGTCTAGGAGGAAACTTAGAGCACCCCAAGTGGAACCATGTGGGCTCCAGTGATGAGTGCCACCACAGGGCAATGGGCAGTCTGTAGAACTAACCCCCAGCCAACATCTTTGTTCCCCACCTGCACAAAGGACGTGTCTTGGCAAGTGTATTTTTGCAAACAGCAGACTATCCCGTTCGGTTAAAGGCAGGGTAGGACGTACTTTGAGATTTCCAAGAGTGACACACAGAGTCTCGGGGTTGAAGGGACTGCCAAGGGCACAGGTCCAAGCTGCCATTCGAGACTCCAGCCTTCCTTAGAGGCTGCTCTCAGGCCACTCTCTGCCTGAGGTAATAGCAATTCCTTTTTTTTTTTCCCCCCCAAACAGGATATGGGAAGCGGGGAAGATCGGGAGACTTTTTGTTGTTGTTGTTGTTGTTTTTTGAGATGGAGTCTCACTATGTTGCCCAGGCTGGTCTCAAACTCTTGGCCTCAAATGATCCTCCGGCCTCAGCATCCTGAGTAGCTCAGATTACAGGCTTGTGCTACTGCACCTGCTCGGTTTTTCTATAAATGGCACCACCCTATGTACATTCCTCAGCACTCTGCCTTCCTCATGGACAGTCTTTCTAGGCTACAGGCCAACAGATTTTGAGCAGTTATCTTGTACCAGGCACAGTTATAAGCACCTCACATAATTAACTCAGTTACTGCTCCTAACAAGCTTAAACAACAGGCATTATTGCAATCCCTACTTTACCAAAGAGGAGTGTGATGGCCAGAGGGTCAAGCAACACAGTTTGTAAGTGGTGGGATCTGGATCTGAACCCTGGCTGTCTGTCTTCAGACCCTGTGCTCCTAACCACTCTCCTGTACTGCCTTTCTAAACAGAGAGACAGGGTCTGTCCTCAATCTTGTTAACAGCTGAATGATGGACCGTGGTTTGGATGGAATACCTTTACATTTACTATTATATTTTTTTCTAATTTTTCCTACTAGAATTTTGCCATAAACATCCTTTATACACATATCTTTACAGACTGATGCATTGTTCCATGGGCCGGATTCCCAGAGGTGGAGACACGGGTCAATGTGTGTGTTTTCAGTTACAATACGTATGGGGCCTGTTGTTTGGGCTATGGTCCTAATAACGAGCCATGTGATTTTCACTCACTGGTTTTGATCCTGTCCCAAGGACCACACAGAACATCTCTGACCCTTTTTCTCCAGACAACCCCTGGGGTGGTTGAGGACAGCAAGTCTGCCTCTCAAGTATTCTGTTACTCAGTTTCTTCAAATGTTCTTCTGACAAGGGCTGCATGTTTCCGAGGACTGGTCCAGATACCTCTTAAAGTGCAGCACCACCTGGAGTGATCTGGCTTATGCCCCTTGCTCCCCATTCAAAGAAACAGAGAGGGACATTGACAGTGCACAGGAGATACCAACAGTGTTTCCTGACATTCATGGTGTGCAGGAGAGAACCAAGTAGGCAGGATTCAGACTTCTCATCTTCACCTCTCCCAAATCACACACATGCCTTCCTGAGAAAGAGGCCCTTTGTGAGATATTAAAGACCGGCCAAATTCTACTCTCACATCATAAGAAACTGGAGTTCGCTCTTTAATTAGAGAAGATGCCAATGGCTTTGGAACTGGACAGGCTTCTAGGCATCTTCTAGTTCAGTGTCTTCTTTTATGAAAGAGCCCTGGAGGGCAATGACCGCACCAGGCTCACATGTCGTTGGGTGTGTGGCAGCACTTCCCTAAGCTGGGACCAGGGTCACTGGTGGGTGCATTTCCCCAGCTCTCTGCTTGCTGGTTCCTAGGAACCGTCTTACTAGAAAGGCGTAGTATAAATATTTTGCTAAGCAGCCAAGAGAGGAAACTTACCCAGGCTGAGCTGCCCTGTGCTGGGCGCTGGCCATGGACACAATGCTCAATGAGGGCCATTATCTGGGAAGGGAGGGCTGTTTGTTCCGCTGCGGGACGGTGCCAGAGCCCGGAGCCACCAGGCTTGCCACTCTGGCTGCCACACAGAAGAGTCTCCTTGCGCTCAGCAGACTCTGCGGTTATGCAATGCCGGGCCAGGAGGTTAACTCTCCCCCGGCCAGGAGCCAAGCCTTGTTCCTTCCTGCCTAAGCATGTCCATCTGAAAATGCTGAAAATTGAGGGCCTCAGTGTTTGCAAAATGTGCTCGGGCCCTGAACCTGCTGGTTTATTCTAAAGGGCGTAGTGTTGAAGAGCTGGTGTGCCCATCCCTGTGGCTCCTGGCAGCCTCCTACTGAGGCCCAGTGCTTCGACAGCAGTGTCTGCCTGCCATCCTCGGGCACCACTCACAGGCCTTGCAACCCTCTGCCTGGGTGCCCCTGTCCCATTCGGTGGTGTCTGGTCTAAGTCCTTTCTTAAGCCCGAGTTCCACTCACTTCTTCAAAGCCTTCCCTGACCATGCCAGGCCCCAGTGACCTGAGCTCAAGGATGAGTTTCCCAAGCCAAAAGGGATCTAGGAAGTTATCTATCCACTTGGCCCATTTTCCAGATGAGGAAACTGAGGCTTGAAGAAGTTGACTAGTCTGAGAGAAGACTGAACACATGTGAGTGTCAACCTGGCTCCCCTCTCAGAACTATTTCTCTTATACCTCACGTCCCATCTGTCAGCAAATCATGTTGGCTCGACCTCAAAATGGAGCTGGAATCAGACCCCTCCCCATGGCCCCCGTAGCTGCCGCCCTGGTGTACGACTCTATCACCTCCTGATCTGTCACGTCACCGCCTCCTAGCTGGCTTCGGGCTGCTGCCCCCGCCCTCTCCAGGGCAGCCTCCACAGCCTCCTTCGGCAGGACAGTCCACTTCTCTGCTCAGGCCTCCCAGGGCTTCTGGATGTTGTGCCTGCCTCCCTTCCAGCCTCCTCTGCTCCTGTGCCCCCACCCCCACTCCTCCAGCCACACCAGCTTCCTTGCTGTTCCCAGTAAGCTGATCTTGCCTCCACCTGGAATACTCTTCTCTTATACCCCTAGCACTTGCTCCTCGCCTCCCTCAGGTCTTTACTCTCCATCCGTCTTGACTGCCTGATTTCCAAACCTCGACAACCTGCCAGCCCCTGCACCCCCTATTCCTTTCCTGACTGCCACCTTGTCACATACTATGTATGTTACCTAAGAAGATAATATCTTTACATTTATTTTACATACACTTAGGGATTTAAGATCTCATAAAATACAGTCTATAGAGAGTGTGCATGTGTGTGTAGTGACGATATGTTTGTTTATTTCCCTACCAGAATGTAACTCCCAGAGGCAGGTGTTTTGTGCTTTGTCACCCAGAATGGTGCTTGGTCCCTTATGTCTAAGTAGTGCCAAAGGTAAGGATGACCTATCTCTTTGAGGATGGATGAGGATGATGATGGTGGCTGTGGTGTCAACTGACTGATATGTCTGTTAGGAGTGGGGGAGGGGACGATTTTGGTGGCACATGTAGGCTCATCAGAGGGAGAGCCAGGGCTCCAGGGAGGTTAGCTGGGAGGCTGCCCAAATGCTATATTTTTGGAGCCATATAGAATAAACACCCAGGCACCTGGGCCTCAGTCCTCCACTCCCAACCAGCCCCAGTAAAGCAGCTCCAGAATAGGAAATTCGCAGAGGTAGCCCCAGACAGGCTGCTCCGATTAGCTGCAGTGAGCAACCAGGCATGGCTGGCCACTCCTGAATTTGCAGGTCTAGGAATCTCCGTCTCCATGTTTCAAGCTCTCTAGTGGGTGACTCAAAGGCCCTGCGGGATTTGGGGGCTGCAGCTAAGTTCCTTCGAATAAGCTTTAGTCCCAAGAATATCTGTTGGGCTGGGCGCGGTGGCTCAAGCCTGTAATCCCAGCATTTTG
>NW_012107252.1:648824-665701 GCF_000951045.1 Mandrillus leucophaeus
GCTAAGGCAGACACAGGAGAGGAGGACAAAGGCTTGGGAGCACCGAAACGATCCCAGGGAGGCATGCCAAACAGAGCCCGAACAGAGGCAAGACGGCAGGGCTTGTCCTGACAGGTGGCACAGGTGGGTCCAGTTTCCACTCGCTCTCCCACACCTGCAGCTACGCTGGCCAGGAGCACAAACCTCAAGCAAACAGAAACTCGTGATTTCAGTTTTAGTTTGATTGACATTTTTATTTACCCATGACATAATTTCTTTTAGGTTAGCTGGCTTTATTCTAAAGAGCGGCCCAAACTAAATTGCCTAGGTGACTGGCTGTTCAAATCTCCCTTTTCTGATCCTCCTGTCCTGCCCTGCCTCTCCTCTCACTTGTCTGAGCACTTCTCTGACTCTTCCATCCAAGCCTTTTCTTCCTAGATGCCTGTGTTCAGTCCTCAAGTGTTGGTCTCTAATCCCCTGCTTTTCTCTCTCTGCACTGCTCTCCTTGACTTGGTAGCAGCTTCCACAGCTGCACACATCACCTGCCCCGCCCAGCACTCCCCAGTCCTGCATTTCCAGCAGCTCTCACATTCAATATGCTTAGTGCCCCACTCATCTTTTCACCCCTCTGTCTGGTAAACCTTCACGCTTGCGACACTAGCGCTACATCTAAACTCCACTCTCCTTTGTCCTCATAGCACCCATTCACCCAGCCACTTACCCTCCACCCCTACCCTTTCCCTCAAGCAAACAGAAACCCTCATTTGTTCAACAGTTACTGACCAACCACTACTGTGCACTAGGCAGTGCTGGGTACCAGAGGCATTCCCCTTGGCCTTTTCTTTTTCCATCTGTGGCACCTGCAGGACCAGCCGAGGCCCTGAGATTGGGAGAGGAAGCCTGTTCCAGAACTGGTCAGCCCCACACCTGCAAGTAATTCACAGTGTGACGCTGGGCAAGTCACTTGCCACCCCTAAGCTTGGGTGTTCCCATCTGCCCTTTGGGAGCATTATTCACTCCCACCTCACCTATCCCCAGTCCGGCTGGGAAAGGCATCACCCGGCTTCCTACAGGTGACACCAGTCTGAATAATACTTGTGGTGCACCCGTAGCCATGGTGCAGCCTCTTCCTCCCACAGACCATGGCCTTGACCCCCTTCAGCCTCCTGGCCTCCAGTATGGGACAGAGCCCTGGAATCTGCATTTTAAAGAAACTCAAGGTATTTCTGTTATGGGAGGATATGTGGACTACACTTGGAGAAATTCTGGCTGACAGGATAAAGTCTAAGCTTCCTCACCACCCCCAACTCATTGATGAAACCTTTGCCCTGCTTTCCAGTACTGGCGCCCTCTGTCTTCCAAGGGAGGGCCCACAACTACGGCCAGACTGATCTGTTCACTCCCCACCCTGAGCCCAGCAGTGGGCCTGCTCTTCTTCTTCTTCTTTTGTTTTGTTTTGTTTTGTTTTTTGATACAGGGTCTTGCTCTGTCCCTCAGGCTGCAGTGCAGTGGTGTAATCACAGCTCACTGCAGCTTCCATCTCCTGGGCTCAAGCCATCCACCCGCCTCAGCCTCAATATTTAGGACTACAGGAGTATGACCACTACACCTGGCTAAATTTTTATTTTTCTAGTTTTTGAGATGAGGTCTCACTACCTTGCCCATTCTAGTCTCAAACTCCCAGGCTCAGGTGATCCTCCTGCCTCAGCCTCCCAAGTAGCTGGGATTAGAGGCCTAAGCCCCCAGGCCTGCTCAGGTCTGCTCTTCTCTTATGATTTCCCCAACTTGGAGAGACCTCCTGACCTCCCTATCTCTGCAAGTCTCTTTCCCATCCTGCAACAACCAACTGAAATACCTTCACCTTCCTTTGTCAAGCTCAGAATCGCCACTTGACATGAGTTAGGGCCAAACACATGGGCCATCATCATTTCCTGCCTGGATTGCTGGCTGGCTTTTGACTGGCTCATATCCTAGCTTCCTAAGCTGACTGTGAGCTCCGTGAGGCCAACCATCCATCTTGCAGATCCTTGTGTTCAATAACAAATGCTTACTGAGAACCTGCAGAAACCTATACAGCACCCTGCTGGGTGTACAGAAGAGGAAGGCCCAACCCCTGTCTAGAGGGGAGCCCCTCTCATGGAGAGACTGACGGAACTTGCATATATGACCAGGGTAGAAATAAAGACAGGGTACCACAGAATCCCAGAGTAAGGGTCCTAATGCCATGGGGGAGGGGCACTCAGGGGGCAGGGAAGGAAAACTCAGAAAGAGGGAGGAGCACACGCAAAGGATTAAAGTGTGACATGTTCTGCACAAGAGCAGGGGTGGGGGAGGAAGAAGGATGGAGATAACGGGAATAGGCTGGACTAGGAATGCTGAGCTAAGGGTCTGGATTCATCCTGTAGGTCAAGGGTTGGCAAATCCAGCCGGTTGCCTGTTTTCATACATAAATTTTTACTGGAACACAGCCACGCCCATTTTTTACATATTATCTGTGGTTGCTTCCAGGCTGCAATGACAAAGTCAAGAGAGACCAAATGGCCTGTAAAGCTTCAAATACTATCTGGCCATTCAGAGCAAAAGAATGCTCATTCCTGCCATAGGCGTTGGAAGCTATGGGTGGATTTTAAGCAGCAGATAGCAGGGTCAGATTTGTGTTTCATGTTTCTATCACTCTGGGTTCACGCTGGGATCACGCTGGGATGCGCTGGAGCAGGCAAGCCAGGGGAAAGGGAAGGTGGCTGGGAGGCTGGTCCAGTTGTCCAGGAAGGGGATGGAGATCAACAACAACATTGCTGTTTTTTAATTAAGAGATTCATTAAGAGTTGCTATGTGCCCACACTGGGCTGTGCCCTTCATACATATTCATTTAATCTGCACAGTAACTGCTGGATATAGCTAGAGTTGCTATCTCCATCCTACTGAAGAGGCACAGAGAAGTGAAGTCACTTGCCCAAGGTCACGCAGCTAGTATGCGACAGAGCCCGGATGCAAACCCAGCGTTCCAAACCTGAGCTGGGGCCCTCAGTGCCAAGCCCCAGGGCTTCAGGGTCGAGCATGTTTTTGGCAACAGATCCCTTCGAGCCTCCCTGGGAATACACAGAACACAAATCCTCTAAAGGAGAAAATCTACCCCAGCAGAGTCAGGCAGGAAGTGGGAGGCAGCAGTGTGGCTATTTTGGAGAAGCGACACGAGAAACCACGAAACTTCCTACCTGTCCCGTTTTGCTCCCATCTGTCCTCGGAAACAAGGCTGCCCCTCTCTAAGATAAAAAGGTGTTTCTCCCCACACGGTGGCTCTGCCACTGGTGGTGGGAGAGAGAGCACTAAGCTTAGCACACACTTGCTATTTTTAAAGGGCTGTATAAACAAACAGGGCTATGTAAATAAGAAAAAAATGAGGTCATCCTTTTAAAACCTAAAAATGTCCCTTTTCTATGGGGTGAGCAGCACAACCTCAGAAAGCACAGGGGCTTTTCTATCCCCTTGGGGCTTGTCTAGCCCATGGCCTCCAAAAACCTGGCTCTGTTCCTTGCACCCACTGAGGGAAGGGCAGGCGGCCTGGGAGCCAGGACTCCTGGGTTTCATTCCTGGGTCAGTGGGCTTTGCCTCAAATGCCTAAGGCCAATGTCCAATCCCAGCCACCACCGTCCTGGGGCCACGTCGGTCTCTCACAAACACGGCCCATGCTCCAGGCCCTCCTCCTCCTGTGCCAGCCCTGGCTGATTCTCCCGGCCCCTCTGCTGTCCTTTTACCTCCTCACTGCCTCACACCTTGACCTGTTGAATGACCACAGAGGCTCTCTGCATGCCGATCAGAAGTGACATATATGCTCCCCACCCCCACTTCTCTGCACACATGTTTACCTTGCTCCATGCTCTTCTGCACCCTTTCTTCCAAGGCGCAGGCCAGAAGTCATTAAAGCAGCCCCAGGAGCTGGGTTTGCTCATCAACAACTGCTGGGAGACATCCCAAGCCTCTGCAGAAGCTCACATGGCCTCCCTGGGTTGCCAGAGTACTGTTTCCACTACTGACTGCTCTCTCCATGCACCATCTCAACTTCTCCCCTCCCCATCTCTCCTCCTTCCTCCTCTGCCTCCAGCTCTCAGCGTCCACGGCCCCTCCATTATCCTCAAGTACAAAGATGAGAACCACCAATATTTGCTGAAGGGGCAGTCTCCAGATTGTGTTCCATGGAAGTGTTTCGGAGGCTCTTCAAATGTTCCTTGAGAACGTTATTCTAAAAGCACAGTTTGACTCCAATTTTAACAGAAAATGACCATGTACACATATTCAAACACGCTCTATATCACATGGGAACACACTGAATACAGCCAGCAAGTGCTGCTGGTTTAATTTGGTTTGTGCAGACCTCAGATTAAGGTCTGGGTAGATGGTGACCTTCACTGTTGAAATGTGTCTTCAGTTAGGAAGAGTGGAGCTCTTTACTGGGTAGCTTTGTGTTGTCATTTTTTAAATTCAAGACCGTGTATGCATACGTAAAACCATACAAGCAAGTACACTCTGAAGCTTTCAATGATAAGGCAATGTATTATGTGGATTATCATGAAAATATCATAAATGATGGGGGGCTTCCTGTCTGACTTGTGTGTGAGATGGTGTAATAGGAAGGAATTCAAGCAGCTGCTTGATATTGTCACTGATGCAAACCAGAATTCCCTTCTACTCCTCCCCAGATGCCCAGACAATGCTGAACTGAAGACCATTCTGTGGCTTTAAGGCAAGCTGTTAACAATCTGTTACCATTCACATCATGTTAAGGATGTGATTTAGAATTCCTTGGCCAGGTGTAGTGGCTCATGCCTGTAATCCCAGCACTTTGGGAGGTCGAGGTGGGTGGATCACAAGGTCAGGAGTTTGAGACCAGCCTGGCCGACATGGTGAAACCCCATATCTACTAAAAATACAAAAATTAGCCAGCGTGGTGGCACGCACCTGTAAGCCTAGCTACTCGGGAGGCTAGAGCAGGAGAATAGCTTGAACCTGGGAGGCAGAGATTGCAGTGAGCTGAGATCATGCCATTGCACTCCAGCCTGAGTGACGGAGCAAGACTCCGTCTCAAAAAAAAAAAAAAAAAAAAAGAATTCCTTAATACTTTGCAGCCAAGCCAAATGAAACAAGAAAGAAAAAGGAATATTAGATATTGCAGCTGATACAGCAATACAATGATGATCTAGGACAGAGGTCAGCAAACTTCTTCTGAAAAGGGCCAAATAGTAAGAACTTTAGACTTTGTGAAACAGATAGTCACAGGCAGCCATAGATAATGCATCAAAAAATGGTGTGGCTATGTTCCAATAAAACTTTACAGAATCATGCAGCAGCCTGGATTAGGCCCACAGGCAATAGTTTGCCAATTCCTGATCTAGAACCTCAGATTTCAATGTGTTCGTGCATCAAAACAGAGGCATCGTTAATAACATAATAAATGTAACTTCCATAATAAATAATGTATAAATGTCAAAAACTTGACAGCCAGGTGTGGTGGTCCATGCCTGTACTCCCAGCTACTCAGGAAGCTGAGGTGGGAGGATCCCTTCAACCCAGGAGTTTGAGGTTGCAGTGAGCTATGATCACACCACTGCACTCCAGCCTGGGCAACAGAGCAAGACAGTATATATTTAATTAAAAAAAAAAAAGCCTTTTGCATCTGACTTAAATTAGACTAAGTCTAAAAGGCAATCATTTGGAGATAAGAAATAGGAATAAAAATGAGAATTTTTAAACAATGTTAAAAATTTGAACTTAAAAAATAAATGTATTCATAAACCGTCACTTTAACCTGTTTTATATATTGACATTCCATGCAAAATTTGGCTTTTAAAAATAGCTTCTAAGACTATAAAAGTTTGAAAACTGCTCAAGTTTCTCATTACTGAGAAATTGCTTCCATATTCATTTTCAAATGAGATCTGTCCTCTAGTTCCTCATTCAGAAATCACATTTACTCTGGAGAGAGCCCCACTTCTGGCCCCTTCTGAAGAGCGGCTGTGACTCCATGTTTCCCTGCCCTCGGTAATTCCACACATAGCTGTGCCCAAGCTTCCCATGGTGCTGGTGGGCCGCCCTGCCCTCCCCACCGGGGCGTTTGCAGCACTGCAGGCCTCTGTCTTGTTTGGATGCCATATATCCCAGCTCCTCCCTGGTGGCTGGGAGGGCCGTGCCAGCAGTGGCCATGATCACCTGGACTCCAGCAGCACCAAGTCAGCACCTCATTAATTACAGGCACTTTCTTCCCCAGGGAGAGCACAGGCAGAGGCAGGAGCCAGGTTTCTCACTGGAACTGACAGCTCATTTCCCTCTGGGCAAGTCCCATACTCTACAGATTCTTCCAAGCAGCTGGCTGAGCCCACATGGACAAACAGAGAGTCTGGGCATGAAGCGGGGGGAGGGGAGGGAAATGCCAGGTCTGCAGAGGACCCCCCATCTAGACTCCCTGGACAGTTCCCCCATATCTCTGACTTGCATCCCTCAGAGGTTTCCTCTTCTGGACTAGTTCAAGTATCTGCTGTACACCTCATGGAATGGACCCAGATCCTGTCCTGAGACTGCTCATGAGACCCTAAATGGCAGTGATAGGCACAGAAGGAAACAAGTGCTAAATCCAGGTACCAGGAAGTGCCTACCCAGGATGCTGAGCCAGATGCCCCACTCACTACAGCATGACTGATTCCTGTGAACACGTAGACATTCCTGGGGAAGGGTTCATCCTTGAAGCTGCCATTGTTTTTCTTCAGGTAGCATCTTGGTGAAGAAAAAAGTGCTAGGTCTTTTGTAACCAGAGGCTCTGCCCCTTACCATCTGTGTAGCTGTCTTTAAACTACTGAACCTCTCTGTGCTCAGTTTCCTTATGTGCACAACAGGGGCAACAGGACCAGACTCACTGAGGTTTGGGAAGGACTCGAACCTGTCTGTAAAGTACCAACCATGTGGGCAGCAGCATCGGTTCCCGTGCTTCACCCTGACCTCAGGTACGCAGCACTGGAGCCAGAGGGCAGGGCATGCAGAGGACACAGGGCTGTAATTGGGAGAGCAGGGTGGTGGCCAAACTGCCCACATGCACCAGAAGGGCGGCTCACATTTGGGGAGTCCCTGTTACGTGGCTGGCAACATTCTAGGGGCCTTCCCCAGCAACCCTGCGAGGCAGGTATCACTGCCAGCCTCATTTTGCAAGTGAGAAGGATGAGGCAGAGATGGAGCAATTTGCCTCTTAAACCAGTAAGTGCCTCACACAACCACTAAGAGTCGGGGCTGGGATTTGAACTCAGGGTGGGTCTACACTGTTAAGTACCACAACAAACATTGCCTTTCAAAATGAGGCTCCAATGTGCAGTTCTTCCTTGGAATCCAGGAAATGATTCCTTTACCTCCTCAGGAGAACCCTGGTCTAGGCCTGGGGTTGGTAGGCCCAAGCTGTCATATTGTGGGCAGAGGCCCAGGCCCCAGCCAACCCACAGTCCAGGCAGCAACAGTGATGTCATCTCTGAGGACTGCCTGTGGCTCCATCCCCTTCTCTATACAGTGAGGAAACTTCAGCTCTCAGAGAAGCGGAAGAGTCACTGCTCCTGGCATGCCAGGCTGGGAAATGTCACCTTGGAAATCACAGCTGGGACCACAGACCCAAACACAGGAAAGGATGAGCATCTCCAGGGCCCCAGAAAGAGGCCCTGGAGTACCCAAGCCTTGACTGCATCAGAATCAACATAGATTCCTGCGTCCCCAACCCCCAAGAGTCTGATGCAGAGGGCACGGGTAAGCCAGAGAACTCCCTCCCTCCCTCCCTCCCTTCCTTCGTCATACCAGGCACCCTCTCTCTAATCCCCAGCACTCTGGGTGATTCTGGCTCTCCAAACCAGAGAAAACATCCAAGGACTTGTTCTTGACCCAACGAGCTTCTAATACTGCACACCTAACCTGTACTGCAGCCTGAACATCTAGCCTGAAACCACAGCACATACCTGAAGATCTAAATGCATATATAAACATAAGCTGATACCCGGCCTCTCCCCAGGCCCATTTGATCACTATCTCGGGAGCTGGGGCCCTGCTATTGAAATTGCTGAAATTCCAAGAATCATTGCCCCAAACCTGACATCCTTTCAATTCTTTACAACTTGGGGGCAGGTGGGGTGAGAAAGGGGACCGAAGACCTGCTGTTATGTCTCTAACTCCCATGATGCTCCTCTGACTAGGCATTGGGTGGGCAGTGGGTGGTCTTCAGGCAAGAGCCATTATGTAGGAGAAGAGGGCAGAGCTCTGGCTATCCGGAGGACACAGTTGGACTGGCTTGTGGAGGCTGTGGCCCCTCGAGAGGGGGCTGTGGCCCTTTGAGAGGAAATGTGTCCTTTGCCAGGACAGAATTGAAACTGAGGAATTGGGAGGGGCAGGACTGCATTTCATGGGAGACAGCGTGAGGAGGAGCAGCCAGTCGCTGGTACTCAAGGTCTCTACCCCTGACCAGGGAAGGTTCAGGACTTCCAGAACAACTTTCACAGAGGCATCAGGAAGGCAACGATAACACTAATAATAACAATAATACATTTTTCAGAGGAAGAACTAAGCAAGCTCATGCAAGACAGACCAACATGGCGCCTGGCAAGCATATTCAGCAACAGCCCCCATTTCCCACCTGTGCTGAAGGCACCACTTCCGATGACCAAAACTGAAACGCTGTTCTCTCTGAAAGCCAGCATTCATGTCCACTCCTGCGGCAGCCGCCCTCCTCCTAGGCGCCGCTCTTCCCACCAGAGGGGCAGGCTTGCTTGGCCGGGACCCCGCGAGGCTCCTCCATGAACTAGGTTGAGGCTGCTGGGTTTGTGCCTCGAATCCTGCCGGAGATGATTGAGAAACATGGTCAAAGAGTTTTCTTGGTCAACGTTTTTAGACACAGAACAATCCCTGCTTGGTCCCCGGAGGACCAAGCCCCCAACTGCTCCCAAGCGGCTTTACTTGGTATAGGGCCTGATCCCCACATCCCCCTACTTTGCACCCAACACTTAACTTCTCTGAGCCTCTATTTCTTCACTAGTGTGGTAGGCAGAATTCTAAGATGGCCCTCAAGATTTCCGGTTCCCCTGGTGCACAGACCCTCCATAGCCCCCAGGACCGTGAATAGGATGGATGGTTGGGTTATGTTACAGGGCACAACTGACCTTAATAGAGGGGGATTATCCGGGCCTGGCCTGATACGAAAGCCCTTTAAAAACAGAATTTGCAGGAAATGCCATTCTGGACATCAGCCTTGGGAAAGTATTTAAGGCTAAGTCCTCAAAAGCAATTGCAACAAAAACAAAAATTGGCAAGTGGGCCTAATTAAACTGAAGAGCATCTGCACAGCAAAAGAAACTATCAACAGAGCAAACAGATAACCTACAGAATGGGAGAAAATGTCTACAAACTGTGCATCCAACAAAGATCTAATATTCAGAATCTATAAGGAACTTAAACAATTCAACAAGCAAAACCCAAATAATCCCATTAAAAAGTAGGCAAAGGACACGAATAGACATTTCTCAAAAGAAGACACACAAGTGGCTAACAAATAGGAAAAAAATGCTCAACATCACTAATCATCAGAGAAATGCAAATCAAAACCACAGTGAGATACCATCTCGCACCAGTCAGAATGTCTATTATTAAAAAGGCAAAAAAACAACAGATGCTGGCGAGACTGTGGAGAAAAGGGAATGCTTATATGCGGTTAGTAGGAATGTAAGGTAGCTCGGTCACTGTGGAAAGCAGTTTGGAAATGTCTCAAAGAACTTCAAACAGAACTACCATTTGACCCAGCAATTCCATTGCTGAGTATATACCCAAAGGAAAATAAGTTATTCTGCCAAAAAGACACACACACTTGTATGTTCACCCCAGCACTATTCACAATAGCAAAGACATGGAATCAACCCCTATGCCCACGAGTGGTGGACGAGGTGAAGAACATGTGATACATATACACCATGGAATATTATACAGTCATAAAAAAGAACAAAATCATGTCCTTGACAGCACCATGGACGTACCTGGAGGCCATTATCCTAAGGGAATTAACACAGGAACAGAAAATCAAATACCATGTGTTTTCACCTATAAGCAGGAGCTAAACATTGGGTACACATGGACATAAAGATGGGAACGACAGACACTAGTAACTACTGGGTGGGGGAGAGAGAGGGAGGGACAAGGGCTGAAAAACTACCTAGTGGGTACTATGCTCACTACCTGGGTGACGTGATCGTTCTACCCCAAACCTCAGCATCACACAATGTACCGAAACCTGCACATGTACCCCCAAATCTAATAGAAAAATTGAAATTATTTTTAAAAAGCAGAATTTTCTCTGGCTAATCACAGGAAAGGAAGTCAGATTAGGATCTGGAGAAAGCTTCATCATACCCTCACCACCCTGAAGATGGAGGGTCGTATGGAAAGGATTGGCCCGCAGGTTCCAGGAGCTGACAGCAACCCTGGCTGATGACCAGCAAAAAACAGGATCTCAGTCCTACCATTGTAGGGAACTGAGTCTCCTCAACACCTTGAATGAGCTTGGAAAGCAGAACGTTCCCCAGGGCTTCCAGATGAGAACTCGGCCCGCCAACACCTTGATTCAGCCCTGAGCAGAGAATCCAGCCACTCTGTAGCAGACTTCTACCCTACAGATCCGTGAACTAACAAATGGGTGTTATTCTAAGTCACTAAATTGGAGGTAATTTGTTATGCAGCAAGAGAAAACTAATACAATCAGGAAAAGTGACTCATATTCAAGCATATGTGGCAATGAAATACAATAATAGACATAAAAGCATATTGTATTCCCCAAAACACAAAATAAAACAGGCCAAGGGAGGCCTGTTTCAGGGCAGGAGCTCAACAGTGATTCCTGAACGAATACGCAAATGAGTATTGGCGTTTAATAATCGACTTGCCAGGCTGTTGTAAGGATCAAATAAGGAAATACAGAGGAAGGTGCTTTGTAAATTAGAAAGGCCAAGTTGTTTCAGTCAGTGGTGGTGTGGCCTGTCATATCCACGCCGTGCTCTTTAGAGGATGCTCTGGTTTGCCCACTGCAGGCAGTGTGGTGGGATGGATGAGAAAGTGGCTTCCAGGGCCAGGTATACCTGGTTCAAATCCAGCCCTTCCACTTCTGACATCTGCAGCTTGAGAAAGTTGCATTGCCTTGCTGTGCCTGGCAAGTGGGGCTAAGAATGGTGAGTGCCTTCCAGGGCCCGTACTTTCATGAGTCTGTATGTGGAAAAGGGCTGGAACAATGCCTGGCATGGCCCATGTAACTGCTCTTAATGTTATCTCAGAGTGGAACCCAATAATCTGGGTCTGGAGTAACCTGCACACAGGCCTGGGGCACTGTTACCTTTCTCCTCTTGGGCACCCTGCTTTTTATTCACACAGCCTCAGAATCACGTTTGGCAACCATATCACACTGCTGATTCCTACAGAGCATACAGGTCACCGATGCCCCCCTGCTGTCCCCTTCCCAATGTACCTGCTGCTATGAAACCCAGCCAGTCCCATCCTACCCCCAGGGCAGCATCGCAGCACCACACAGCGGAGAGGCTTGCTCTGTGGCTCTGTCTGTCAATCAGTTCCTGATTCTGCCGTCCGAACCAGCCCAACTTCTCACTACTCTGCGGGTTTCTGTCCTCCCCAATCTGACCTCGTGCCCTCCAACAGATTGCAGTTATTCATCAAAATGGCTGTGCTCTCTTCCTCCCAGTGTAGAAACACTCGCTTCTCAGAACATGCTATTCTACAAACATAATCTACAGTTTTCTACCTCCGAGCTTTGGCCCAGGCAGCCTCCTCTGCATGGAACGCTACTCCCCTTCCTCTGCAATCATGCCCACCTGGCTGAATCCTGCCCATCTTCCCTCAGGAGGCTCAGCCAGCTCCCACAAAATTGGACCTAAGTTCTGCCTCCCCAGAATACCCAAAGCACATTTGCTGGGCCTCTCCTAAGGTAAATAACAGCATTCACTGTGCTCAGCCACTGCTTAAAGTCCTTCTAGATTGCATACAGCTCAGGCAGGGTCATTCTGACTCACTCCCTCAACCTGAGTATGGCCCGTCACACACAGTCAGTGTGGAACAATTCTCTTTAGCGCCCAATTTGGTTGTTCATTCATTTAACAGATGTCCACTCAATGCCTATTTTGGGTAGAGCTGGGTTGTAGGTGCCAGCATTAATAGATGGCAAAGATTTAGTCCCTATCTTCAAGGGGAGCACAGAGTAGGGGTAGTCAGTTTTGATGGTGTCTGAATGTGTGAGAGAGAGAAAAAAGAAAGAGGATATTTAAAACAAAGGGAGTCATGTAAGAAAAGACAGATCTCTTGACCTTGTGATCCACCTGTCTCGGCCTCCTAAAGTGCTGGGATTACAGGCATGAGCAACCACGCCTGGTAGATCATGAGGCCAAGAGATCGAGACCATCACGGTCAACATGGTGAAACCCTGTCTCTACTAAAAATACAAAAATTAGCTGGGCATGGTGGCACATGCCTGCAGTCTCAGGTACTTGGGAGGGTGAGGCAGGAGAATTGCTTGAACCTGGGAGACGGAGGTTGCAGTGAGCCGAAATCGCGCCACTGCACTCCAGCCTGGGGGACAGAGTGAGACTCCATCTCACAAAAAAAAAAAAGAAAAGAAAAGAAAAGAAAAGACAGAGGATCCCCAAATGGCCAGAATGTTCAAGAAAATTGCATGGTGTCCACATGGCTGGAGGTGAGGGGCGGTGACAGTGGGAGGTGCTGCGGGGGACCGGGGCATGAGGGTTTGACAGATGAAGTGGCCTGGATGTGGTGGTGCTGTGGAGTGAGGTCATTTTCATCAGTGAGGTCCTGCAGCCAGGATGAGGGGTGTGGCTTGAGGAGAAAGGATCAGGCGGAAGGAGAGAGACTTCTTTGGGATGCAGGGGTGAGGCTGGTGTCAGTGACTGCCCCCAGTCTCCTCCTCCATGGCAGGTCAGAGGGCTGCCCACCACACCCGTGTCCAGGTCACCGGAAAGTGTCACACACACCTGAGGGCCTAGATGGCAAACTGAGCCCATTTATCTCCCTCTTCGACCCCCGCAATGCCCCTGAAATAAAAGGAGAAATCTACAAATAAGAACAGATCCACAGTAGCACCAGTTGGCCAGAAAGTCCGAGGGAAAACAGACGAGTGGGAGTGACAGGAAATCTAATCAGAGCGAAGCTGTCCTCACCCAGCCGGGCAGGGAGGGCCCACCTGCCAGGCACCCCAGGACTTGCTCGGAGTTTCTCCATGGCAGGGCAGGCTGGAGTGGGGTCTTGAAATCCTCCCCAAAAAGAGTGGATCCTCTGAGTTTCCAAAGAGACCAAAGTGGGAGTTGGGCAGGGAGGTACTGGGAGCAGAAAGTACCTCCCCACACACCTTTCTGCCTTCAACTGCATGACTTTATTATCCCAGGAGCCTCTCTCCCTGGTAAACGGCTTGACTGTTCATCACAGAAACCTCCTGAAGGACCCATCTTCAACTCTTCAATCAATAGCTGGTGCCCTAGGATTCTCTTAATCCCTTGCCTGGCCTCAAAATCCCTTACCTCATGGTTTCCACCAGTCCTGGACTACTGTGTTCCTTACACAACCCTAACCAAGTCCCCACATTGACACACCCACCTTAAAGGGAACTGCCTGGCTTCAGAAAACCCAACCTTGCCTCCTTCCTCCCAGACAGGCCAAAGCCCTCTGGAATCGGTGCCCTCCCTTCGGCAAGTGAGAAATAAACTCAGCTTTGCCTTACCAACAAGTTTGCTGATGATATCTGGGAAGCCGGCATTTGACGGTCTCTACAAAAATGCTTGGAATCAAATGGACATTCAACTTGATATCTGCATCATTGACAACAGGACAAAGACCTCCGAGCTTGGAGTAAAAAGGGTTAAAACCCTTAGATCCGTTACTCAGCCAAGTCTCAAAGCCAGAGAGAAGTACTAGAATAGTGTGCCACCCACCACCCATGCATCTCTTCTTAAAAAAAAAAAAAAAATACTCGAGGAATTACTCCAAGGAAATAAGAATTGTACCAGAATAAGTAATTCAAAACAGGACAAGATAGGATATACAAGAAACAGGGAGAAATAATAAAAGCAGAAAAAGGTGAAGTCTAAACAAATGTTGATAATCATGATCCTATCTTGTTGGGAATTAGATGCCATTTAATTCTTGACATCAATAGAGAAATCTGCGTAAAAACTAACCATTTCTAGAAGAAAAGCAAGATGCAACCCTTTTAAACCACTGTGTGGGGGAAAGGGGAAGGGAGAAACAAAGAAAATTCTATTAATTTAACCAAGAGTAGGAAAGGAAAAATTAAACAGGAAAGAAAAAGTATAGTAAACAAAAGACACAAAATAAGATGACAAAAAACACAATAATGTGAATAAATTAAATTACTTAAAGTTAAGAGACCAGGCTGGATAAAAGGAAAAAAATCCAGCTATATGCTGTTTGGAAATAACACACTTAAAACAAATTGACAAAAAAGATGGAAATCAAATAAATGGAAAAAAGGCAAATGGCAATGAAAATAAAGAAGGAAGCCAATATTAATATCAGACAAAATGCAAAAATGTTAATTAAATACACTAAACTGGGGCCTTTTGTATTGCCAAAGAGTCTATTTCTCCAAGGAGATACAAAAATCATGAACTTTTACTCTAATCATAAACACAGAACCACAAAATGTATAAAATAAGACATTCTTGGAACCACAAGGAGGAGGTAAAGAAAGAACAGGAAATGTCTTGAGAATTATTATTCGGAACTTGATGGTATGAGTAACCTCCAAAGAAGAATACAAAGAGTTTGAAGATGTAGTTAGTAATTTTAACTTCATATACATTCAAGAAATAGAGAAAACACCTTTTTCTCAAATGTCCCTGTACTAGACTGGAAGAAAATCTCAAATTCCAAAATGCACAAATTGTGCGGACCACAGCCTCAGTTCTTGATGAAATAAAATTAGACATTACCAAATACCAAAAAATAAAAATACATAAACAAATGATACACATGATAATTTAAAAATTATTTTCTAAAAAAACTCTTGAATCAATGAGGACAGCAAAGCTATCGCAAGATAATTGTAAAAGTACAACATTGAGAACCCTACTTTTCAAAATCTGTGTAGTGCAATCAAAGCTGCATCTAGAGGAAAATACAAAGCTTAAATCTTTTCATGATAAATTAAGAAAGACTGAAACTAAATGAGTTAAGCACATAACCCAAGAAACTAAAAAAGAATGAAATAAACCAAAATAATCTTGAAGAAATGAATAAAGTTGAAAATAAAATGAGTAAACGAGAAAATGACAGCAACCACAACTATATATATACACACACACATATATAGCTGCATACATACATGCATGTATATGTATGTATATAGATACATAGATACACACACACATATATGTATATATACACACATGTAGCTGCAAACTAAGCTTTCTGAGAAGACCAACAAAATGGACAAATTGGTGGCAAATTTGACTAGCAGTAATGGGCAAAGTCACAAAAAAGCATTAAGAAAGGTGATATAAACATACACATGAACATTTTGAAAAATTAAAGAGAATTTGATATGTAACTGTGTCAATGCATTTACAAGTTGGTGATTTTCTAGAAAATTATAAATTATAAAACTGAAGAAGAGGGAGAAAACCTAGGTAGACTCTGATAACTATAGAAGAAACTATAGAAGAGAAGGCTGTCAAAGATGGAATTCCAGATTAGCAGAGAAAGAATGGATTATTTAAGTAAAAGCACTAGGACAACTGGCTGGCTGTTTATTCATTCAACAAATATTTATTGAGAACCTACTATGTGTTGGGCACTGTTCTGCGCACTGGGAATTCAGCAGTGAACAAAACAGAAAAGGTCGATACCCTTATGGAGCTGAGTCTGGTGAGGGGAGATGAGTAACAAACAAACCTGCAGGTAAAACAAACGGCATGGCAAATAGTGGCAGGTGTTAATAATGAAAATTAAGCAGCAAAAGGGGGTAGAGAATGAGGAAGGGTGAAGAATGCCATTTTAAATAGAATACATGCACCATAGACACACAGAAATTTATATGCATTAGAGATATAAGTATCCTATAAAAGCAAGTTCATGAAAATACCAGAACTATTTAAATATTTCTATAATTTAGTGTTGGAAAATAACTTTCAAAGCCCAAATTGGACCTCAGTGCTCTTAATGGAAAAGATTAATAAATCTAACTACATAAAAATATTAAGCATTACATAAAACAAAAAACCCCAGTTAATCAACAGTCAGAAAGCAAATGACAGATTGGATAAAAATATTTGCAACATATATGAAAAAGTGTCAATATCCATAATATGTAATAAACATCCACAAAACAGTAAGACATATAGCCAATAAAATGGAGAAAGAAAATGAATAGATCATTGCTTAAGAAATAAAAATGTCTAATAAAGATATGCAAAATGCTGGCCTTGTTAATAAAGAATATATGTTAAAAATGTGGATCACTTGAGGTCGGGAGTTCGAGACCAGCCTGTCCGACATGGTGAAACCCTATCTCTACTAAAAATACAAAAATTAGTTGGCCAGGCATGGTGGCTCACGCCTGTAATCCCTGCACTTTGGGAGGCCGAAGCGGGCGGATCACGAGGTCAGGAGATCGAGACCATCCTGGCTAACATGGTGAAACCCCGTCTCTACTAAAATACAAAAAATTAGCCAGGCGCGGTGGCGGGTGCCTGTAGTCCCAGCTACTCAGGAGGCTGAGGCAGGAGAATGGCGCGAACCTGGGAGGCGGAGCTTGCAGTGAGCCGAGATCGTGCCACTGCACTCCAGCCTGGGCAACAGAGTGAAGA
>NW_012107252.1:665751-679691 GCF_000951045.1 Mandrillus leucophaeus
CAGTGAGCCGAGATCGTGCCACTGCACTCCAGCCTGGGCAACAGAGTGAAGACTCCGCCTCAAAAAAAAAAAAAAAAATTAGTCGAGCATGGTGGCACATGCCTGTAATCCCAGCTACTTGGGAGGCTGAGGCAGGCTGGAGAATGACTTGAAATCAGGAGGCAGAGGTTGCAGTGAGCAGAGACTGTGCCATTGCGCTCCAGCCTGGACAACAAGAGTGAAACTCCTTCTCAAAAAAAAAAAAAAAAAATTCAGTATCACTTTTCCCCATTTGGTTAGCAAAGAGGAAAGTGATTGCTACCATCAAGTGGTGGAGAGAGGAGTGGTCATCAAACACTTCTCAAACACTGCTGGTAGGTATAGATGAGGAGAATCTTGTAACCATGTCTACCAAAATGTATGTTGACTCGGCAGCTTTGCAAGTGTGCACACACATCATCATACACAAACATACACACACATGCACACATAGGGATGATCATTGTAGCACTATTTTAACAGTGAGGATGGATGCAGCCTTAATGACCATCAGCAGGAAATTGGTTTAATAAGTAAATGATGATAAATACACACAATGGAATAGTCATGGGAACATAACTTTTCTTAAAGATAAACATATACTCCTACCAATAATAGAGATTCATTGTGACTTTGCCTATGTGTCAGGCTTTGTCTATGTGATGTACAAGCTTCAGCGCTTCTCACGGGTAGTCTCCCCGCCCCCCTCCCTCAACAGCCTGCTGGGTGGAAGATGCCACTTCTGCCCCGATATTCCATCTGAGGCCTAGAGAGGCTAAGGCTTGACCAAGCAGTGAACCTTGGTCTGTTAGACTCTTGGAGCCTGCACTCTCAGCTGTGACACACACTTCCTCTCAGTGGGATGGTGAAAAGCAAAATCATAGACACACACCTATCTGTGTAGCTGTGACTGCTGGAAAGGACCTGGGGGATGCAATCTTGTCCTGGGGGGACTGCAGAATGGGTGGGGCTTGAAACATGCATTCTGCATTCTTCTTTCTACATTTTCATAGTGTTCTTTTTTAAAGCAATAAGCATGTATCACTTTTGTAATTTGAAAATGATGTAAAAGTATAGAGACAAAGTAAAATAGGGGCAGAGCAGAATGGGGGATCAGTGTTTAATAAGCACAGAACTTCAGTTTTACAAGATGAAAACAGTTAAGAGGCCAATATCTTAAGTGAAACAACTAAGAAACAGAAAATCAAATACTGCATATTCTCACTTTTAAGTGGAAGCTAAATAATGTGTACACATGGACACAAAGTATGGAATAATAGACGCTGGAGGCTCTGAAGTTGGGAGGGTAGGAGGGGTAAGGGATGAGAAATCACTTACTGGGTACAACGTACATTATTTGGGTGATGGTTATACTAAAAGCCCACACTTCACTACTATGTAATATATCCATGTAATGAAACTGCATTTGTATCCCTTAAGTTTATACAAAGAAAGAGATAGAAAGAAAGAGACATACAGAGAGAGAGAGAGAGAGAGAGAAGGAAGGAAGGAAGGAAGGAAGGAAGGAAGGAAGGAAGGAAGGAAGGAAGGAAGGAAAGAAAGAAAGAAAGAAAAGAAAGAAAGAGAAAGAAAAGAAAAGAAAGGAAAGAAAAGAAAAAAAGAAAGAGAGAGAAAGGAAGGAAGGAAGGAAAGGGAAGGAAGGGAAGGAAGGGAAGAAAGAAAGGAAGGAAGGGAGAGAGAGAGGAAGAAAGAAAGAGAAAGAAAGAAAGAAGAAAGAAAAAGAAAGAAAAGAAGAGATGGATGGTGGTGATGGGTGCACAACTTTATGAATGTATTTAATAACACTACACTGTACATTTAAAAATGATTAAGATGGTAAATTATGTTATGTGTATTTTACTATAATAAAAACTGAGAAACTGATATAAAAGTATCTTCTTTTTAGGAAACAGTTGAACAGGGAGGGGCTACTAAGGGTAGAGGGGCCTACCTGCAAGGTGGCACCCACCCAGGGCAGGAAGGACCAGGGCCGGCTCCTCGGCTGGCCCCACCCAAAATCATGAGGAGGGACGGCCCTTGCTCTCCACTTTCCACCAACGCATCAAAGCAAGGCCTTTGCGGGCAGCTGGCAGGAGCTGCATCCAGTCTGGGCATCGGGGGTTGGCATCACTGCAGCTGACAAAGGGTTAATAACAGAAAAATCCTGGATGCCTGGCAGGGGCCAGCCTCACTGGGTCATAACAGCTGTTTTCCAAGGGCTGGCAGGGAGGCAGGGGGCCTTTGGACTCTGGCACTGGGCCTCACACCCTGATCCTAAAGAAAGTGGAGAAGAAGCCTGGCCCTGAGGCCCCTGTCACCCTCCTGACACGTGGCCCTTCCCTCCACTCTGAATGGAACATCTGCAGAAGAGGCTGGCACATGGAAAGCCGAGTTTGATCAGCATGGGGCAGGGAATTGTGGGATGAATCCTTCTATTTTCAGTTTTATTTGTTATTGTGGTCTGTGATCAACAAGAAAACACAGAAATCTAAGACATGGGTCACACATGGCAGAATCATATGGAATAATCCTGGTGGCTCATGCTGGATACTGGCAATGGGGTGGGTGGGAGGGGAACAGAGAGAATTACTGGCATGCCTCACTTACCCAGCACCACAGAAGTAGCATGGCATAGCACAGAGAGTTGGCCTTAACATCATCAGAAAGACATAGGTTCAGACCCTGGTTTCATCCATTACTAGCTCACTTTCCTCATGAGTTAGAAGTGAAGACTCTCACCCCTCGCTGGGTTTGTCACGTGGATCAGATGCGACAAAGTGTGTGTGAAATGAGTATGAACCCAGTATGCAAAAGACACTCAATGAATGCCTGTGCCCTTCTTCAGTTATGGTGGGACACCTTCCAAGTCTCCCTCTCTCTGTCAATCTCTCCTTCTGGCTTCTTTTTTGGGGTTTAGGGTCAGTTCTGCGACCTACCTCCCTCTCTGTGGTCAGCCTTCCGGCTCTCACTTTCCTGGGGGGCTCACCTATGTTTCAGCTGAGTGCACTCTAGTCTGAGAACGCTGTGACATGCAGCTGACAGCCTGGAGGCTGCCTTGGGAAACTTCCTGGTCCCTGAGTGTGTTCTCCAGACAAGAGGCTTCTCTTTCACATGGTAGCTGACTCACGGATGAGTGAGGCATCCCCAACACGGAGAGTGGGCAGAGAGACAGGCAATGGAGCCCCGTCACTGAGAGCGACAAGACCTGCTTTGAGGATACCCAAAAATGTTTTCCAGGAAAGACAGGGCTTTCAAAAATAGAGAATGGTGATACTTTCCATTGTATGAAGGAGCAAAAAAAAGGAACTCCAAGCGCAAGATAACATATTCCATTTAGTGGCAGGCAGGAATATGCTGTCCCATAAGCTCTATACTGGGATTTGGCAGAAGAAAGGTTCATGGTTTTCAGGCACTGCAGGGACAGGGAAGGGAGATATGGCTGGTGTACGGGGGGCACCCAGCCCAGAAGTCGAGGAGAATACTGGAGTGGCAGGAGGAGGAACAGACGAGACTTGAGGAGCTGCACTCGGAGATGAAGGTTCTGAGAGCTGCTGGGGTGGGGGTTGCGGGGCAGGGGAAGGTATGGGTGGGAGGAGCAGTGAGGTCACTTCCTGCTATATCAGGCCACACCTCACAGCCCTCTCTCATAGAAAGCCCCCTGCAACTAGGCACTCGCCACATGGGAGCAGAGAAGACACCATTTTCCCTCTCTGGGTACAACAGAAAGCCCATAAGACAGCCCCACATTTGAGATCCAGCTGCAACCAGCCAGGTGACCTTGGACGAGACACTCCCTATCACTGGGCTAGACCCCAGGGTGCAAAGGTGAAGAAGACCTTGCCCATATCTCAGGCTGTGATGGATCTAGCAGAGAAGATAGATAAGAAAATCAATGGTTCTGGCCTTTTCTCCCAGGGAGCCCCAAACCTGAGCTGCTTCCCCTCAAGAAGTCTTCTAAATCTCCCCAGCTTGTAGACACAGAAGTCAGAGGTAAAGGAAGAACCCAACATTTGTTGAGTGTCTTCCACGTGCCAAGACTGTCCCTGCATTTTTTCACGGGCATACTAATGCTACAGTCAGGCTCCATCATCACCATCTGACAACTGAGGAAACTGAGGCTGTGAAAACAGAGAGATGGGGACAGCCTTGCATTGCAGGAGAGCCCAAGGCTCTGGCATTAAATAAAACTGGACACTACTGGTGGTAGACACTGTGTTGCCTTCTTCGAGTCCTTGAACATCCGTGAGTCTGTTTCCTCACCTCTGAAACAAGAGCAAGAGTGCACGCCCTGGGCCAGGGTAAGAACAAAATGATAGAGTTGGCTTCCCGGAAAAATCCACCTTCTCCCTCTTCCTCTTCTGGTTATTTCTGATCTTTTAGCTTTACTTATGTTTATGATTATTTCATTTTCTAAAATAAGAAGATACTAGATCCCATAATAAGACTGCTGCAACTTATTCACAGCAAAGCAGGTAGAGGCCTCGGGAGACCCCGGGTACTGCAGAACCTCCACCACTGGCCCACAGTGGGGCAGGGGGAGGGAGTAATTCATGCCTACTAGGAAGATTGCGATAACAGGTGTGTGTTTTTGGAGGCAGAATTGCTTTCTGCCCACACGACAGCTGCCCCCTTAGCTAAGAGGGGAAACCTGGAGACCCAGAGTCCTCCGGGGACCCAGCCAGGCTTCTGGTCTAGCTCTCAACCTGCCCCACTCCTGCCCAGTGCTACCCTGTCTCCCACCCCATCCCCATCCCCACCTCCACCAGTTCAGAGATGCAGCCAGACAGAAAGGCTGTGCCAAAGGAAATTGAGTGCCACAGGGCCCTCTTGGTCTGCTGTGGTGTTCTTCCTTTTTTTGGACTTTGTGGCTGTTTGAGTGGGTACCTTTTTCCATAGAAAGTTTCCATTGCATCAGTTATTTACATTGTCACCACCTATACGTGGGCTCTGGTTTCGAGTCGGTGAACCAGAGCAGGCCCTGTGGGGCCCAACACTGCTTACAGGGGGTGAGGGGAGCCAGTGGCTATGGCGACAGGACCTGCAGCCCTGGGTCAACCCTCAGAGCCACTCCCAACCCTGGCAGGGCCACTCTTAGCATACTCAGTCCCTTTGGGATGCCATTTTTAGGGTGAGATTTAAGAGGATTTAAGATCACAGGCTACTACGTTTGAATCCTGCCTCCTCCACCTCCTAGCTATGCTCTGAGTTATTGACCTGACATCTCCAGGCCTCCGTGAACTATCATTTGTAAAGTGGGAATGACAGTAGCACCTACCTGGCTGGACTGTGGGAAGGACTCAATCAGGTAATGCACATAAAGTGCTTAGAACAGGGCCTGGCCCAAAGCCTCAATCCATGTCAATGAATGAACAAGGATTTCCCACCCCCAACCTGGCTCAGACCCCACGGCCCATCTTCTCTTGTGTGAACCAACACGCAACAGCATCTGCACTGTCCTGTCCAGCTCACCTATCCATAGAACCAGACAGGCTGTCCTGATAGCCAGCTTTCACCAAGTCATTCCCCGCCCCAAATCCCAAATCCTTCAGTGGTTCCCCTTAGAGAGTAAAGTCCACACTTTACAAATATGCCAGGCTGCCTTGGCATCCACACTCCCCTGCAAAGCCCTGTTCTTGCCAACTGCCATGCTCCACATTCATGCCTCTTTGTGGTTGTCTCTGGCTGGAATATTTCTCTCCATTTTAATGTGGCCAAATCCAACCCACACCAGCCTGGGTGAGCCCACTTCGTAGGCCCTCCTCCACAAAGCCCTCCATGACCCGACTCTTTCTCTCGCCAGGAATGATATTTCATTTAAGGATTTGATCTCTTTGTCGTGGTGTTTACCTTCTCTACCCTGTATGGGTGCAATATAATACATACAAATGCGTGTGGGCATCACAAACAAACCATCTGATCTCTGAGGACAGGATTGGGATGTATGATGCATCTGTGTCACTCACAGAGCCTTGAACATAATTGGTGACTCTGAGTGAATAAATACTGAATTCTCTCAATTTACTACCCCTGTCGACAGGGAAAGCGATTTGGGTGTGTGTTGGTGAACATCAGTCTGCAGCCCATCAGTGTCACATGATCCTCTTGGTTCTTCTTGAGGGACCCGGCAGACTGGGGTGTCAGCCAAGGGCCAGGACCCCTAGGGGCTCACAGCTACTTAGACTCTGAGTCTCAGCATGGGGCCTTGCATCTGAGGCATGTATGGAAGTCTAGGAACCAGCATTGACTTCTTCTCCCTCTTCCTCAGTCCCTACCTTCCGTATGCCACCAGGTTCTCAGTAAATCAGCTCCCTAAGTCCCTATGCCCATGAGCCCCTCTCCACCCTACTGCCACCATCTTGACCGAGGCTTCAGCATCCTTGCCTCCTCCCTGGTCTCCCCATGTGACTCCCATCCTTTCCTGGGTCTTCCCTCCATACTGCTCCAAGCGGTACTTCTGCATCACAGCTCTGATTAGGCCACAAATGCTCCTTCGCCACTTCTGATGCCTGTTGCCTGCCATCAGAAACCCAGACTCCCTAGGAAGGTGCTGGAGGTTCTCTCTTCTCTAACGCTTCTGACCCCCATCCAGAGCTTTGGTGTGACACCGATCACACTGTCCGACGACATTTATTCCCCAGCACCTGGGTCTTCCTCGCAGACAGGGAGTGCCTTCAGGGCGAGAACATGAACTGTCTGTACCTCCAGTGCTTGGCATGCAGTCAGCCTGCAGGGAAAGCATGCTGAACAGACGAGTGCATGAATAGCAACAAATAAACACACTACCACTGCCCTGCCTTCCAGTGTTGCCCTGATACCACCATATTCAGGACCTCATTTTTGGTACCAAGCAACAGGTGAAGTTACTAAAGTGACAGATACACAGTCTGCCTAGACCAAAGGTTGTCCCAGGGCACTTGACATCCCTCTATCTGTGCTGCAGCTCCCAGAACCCCTGATGGCCTGACGTCGGCAGGGCAGATGCTTGTGCTGGTGTTAGCTACATGGCCTAGGAACCTGGAGATGGACAGAGGCTTTGGGGTCGTTTCAGAAGGAGGGGAAGGAACCTGAAGGGCATTCCACCTCTAGTCGCTCTGTACCAAGACCTTCCATGTTGTTACCTTCCCCTCTGCCCACCCCACTCACCCCCTCCCCAGATTGTGCCTGCCTTCCTATCTTCTTCTTTTTTTTCTTTCTTTTTTTTTTGACAGGGTCTTGCTCTGTTGCCCAGGCTGGAGTGCAATAGCACAATATGACTCACTGCAACCTCTGCCTCCTGGGCTCAAGCCAATCTCCCATCTCAGTCTCCAGAGTAGCTTGGACTATAGGTGCGTGCCACCACCCCTGGCTAATTTTTTTATTTTTGTAGAGATGAGGTCTCACTATGTTGCCCAGGCTGGTCTCAAACTCCTGAGCTCAAGTAATCCACCCACCTTGGCCTCTCAAAATGCTGGGATTACAGGCATGA
The DNA here is from genome assembly GCF_000951045.1 of Mandrillus leucophaeus. Lineage (NCBI taxonomy): Eukaryota > Metazoa > Chordata > Mammalia > Primates > Cercopithecidae > Mandrillus > Mandrillus leucophaeus. The sequence continues at coordinate 673,235 of NW_012107252.1, forward strand.
GCCACTGTGCCTGACAAACCTTCCTATCCTTTTATTCCTCACCAGGGTCACCTCCCTGTTTCCCTGCCAGGCTGCGGCCACCTATTGTGCCTGAAGTAGCTAAACTCATGGACTTATGGGACAGTACGTGTGGTGAGGAGATGGGTGAACAGGACCTGGGATCTGACCACAGCCCTACCATTAACTGGTCATGTGACCAAGAACAAATCACATTTTCCTCTAGGCCTCAGTTTCCCCTCCTGACAAACCGAAAACCTGAACAAGTCTGTCTCTAAGGACCCCTTCTGTTTAACTCCCTGTCAGGAGGTTGATTTCTTTACCAGCCAGAATCATTCTTTCTAATTAAAGGAAACAAACAGAGAGAACGATGTGTCTTTCTCTGCTGCTCCTGGAAGCCAGGACAGCCTCTAACTCTCAGAATATAAGTCAGATCCCCTTTGGATGACTGAAGGAATGCCTCCATTTGGTGGCAGTCTTCATGCCCATATAACCCAGGGATTTCAAGCACACCTGCATATCCATTCTTTTTTTTTTTTTTTTTTTTTTATGTTAATAATTGGGTAAGCCAGGCCTTTATCATTCTCATTTTGCAGAGTGAGGCTCCGGGAGGTGAGGCTTATCCAAAGTCCCCCAGCAAGCGTGAGGGAGAAGGGGAACTGGCTCCCACGATATTATACCACAGCTGGCCCAGGTGGTTGGCCTAGGAGCTGGCCTCACCCAACAGGCAGGTAAGATACTTAAATAAAACAATAGCACACATCTCCCTGTATTTTTACACAAGCTTTCTTCACGCATGCAGAAACACTCTGAGGCATGAGTACCCAAAGCTTCACAGTGAGCTGTTGGGATGCCTAATTCCTAGAAGCCAGGCTCCACCCAGACCCAACATTCCAGAGAACAGGCAATACTGAGAACCATGCTTTGTCCAGGCAGAGAATCCTTGGTTTTGAAGACTCCAGCCCCTGCTGCTATCCCAGGCTTCTAAGCCCTTGAATCGAATCCAGGGCAGCAGAAGCTCTGCCACACAAGACAGGGCAATGCCTCACTCCTCTTGCTCCCCCAGGCCCTGCTGGCTGCAGGGCTCCTTCTCTGAGACTCCCAAGGGAGGACTGACTGCATGTGATCTGACCGCCAAACAGGGAGGGAGAGAAGATGAGGGCCCAGGGCCCTAGAAGAGAAGGAAGTAGGGTTGCAATTCTAGGCCCTTCTTCCAACCTGGCTCTTCTTCTTAATGTTCATGGTCTTGTACTGTTACTTTAAGAACATACTGCTCCTGTCTTCCATATTTTACTGGAAACTCCTTAACAGAGTCTCCACAGTAGGTCCTCCAAATGCACTTGCGCAGTGCACAGCCTGCACAACCATTCACAACCTATGGCTTCTGGCCATCCCCTGCATAGCATGTATCACCACTGTAATTAAATAACTAATTGCATCATTACTTATTCTGTCTTCACAGAATATAAATCCTCAGGGGAGCACCAGGCCCTGTTTGTCTTGTTCCCAAGCTGTAGCCCAGCCTCCAGCATAGAATAGGTGCTCAATAAACACATGCTGCGCTAACAAACCCACCCAACCACTCATTCATGCATTCAGTTTGAAGGAGAGTGAACCTGCCCTGCAACTGAAGGTGACAGGCCTCTGTTGTGGTCCCAGCTCTACCAATGTGTGCCCTTGAGCAAGGCATTTCCCCTTTCTAGGTCTGTTTCCTCATCTATATAATAGTGTGGGGTTTACTCTCCATGCCACATTTGCACGACCCCGAGGAAAAGCACTTCCTTAAATTTTGCACCCCGGGCACCTTGCTCACCTCACCCATCATGACCTGACCCTGGTTTTCCACATTTTCCTGGTTTTGTCCAGACCTGGGCTTATGGGAGATGCTCGGTGAAGTAAGGAGAGGGGGTTTCCAGGCAGCATGCAGGGGACGCCAAGGTTAGGAGAGGAGTTGTTACTCCTGGGCTGTATCTCTGGGAGAGAAAAATAACAGACAGCAGTGCTTCCCCAGGAGAGCAGTGTCTTCAGAGGGCTTCTTCATCAGCCTTGTTTACCTGGAAGGAAGGAGGGAAGGGTTGGCTCAAGATCCAAGTTACCAAGTGCCAGGGCCAGGGGCAAACCCCAGGCACCCTGTGTTCAGATCCAGACCCTTTGGCATGCGGGCACAGCCTGGCTCCCATGAGTGTGGGGCACAACCAGTTTCAGCTGGCAGAGGCACACACAGTGGCAGAGGAAGGAGATGTTCCTTGGGGCAGATGGGATGGGAGCCTTGAGAAACAGTAGGGCTTACAGAGGAGGATGGGGTGGCATTCCTGGCAGAAGAGACGATGTCTGCATGGTGTGCCTGCAGGAGACCATGTTTCAAGGGTCTATGGCCACTTTCTTACTTGCAGAGTGGTCTGGCCAATGGGGACCCGTGAGAGTGAGGCACAAGGCAAAGCTTAGATGGAGATAAAACAGAAGAGCACAACTACAGAGTCCTCTGCCTCCAGGGCATTCCAAGGACCTCTCCCCATCATGGCCTCAGCCTCCCTGTTGTACTGCATGCATTAGTTTTGTAAGGCTGCTGTAACAAATTATCACCAATTTAAGCCAAACTGAATGGCTTAAAACAACACAAACTTATTATCTGAGAGGTCTGGAGGTCAGACATCCAAAATGGGTCTCACTGGGCTAAAATCCAGGTGTTGACAGGGCTGCATTTCTTTCCGGAGGCTCCAGGGAAGAATCTGTTTCCTCCTTTTCCAGCTTCTAGAAGCTACCCTCCCTCTTTGGCTTGTGGCCTCCTCAAAGACATCAATGGCCAGGTCACATCTTTCTCACAATGCATCCCCCTGGCACTGACCCTTCTGTCTCTGTTCACCACACTTAAAGGCCCTTGGGATTCCACTGGGACCTTGTGGGTAGTCCAGGACAATCAACCTATTCTAAAGCCAGCTGATTTGCAACCTTAATTCCATCTGCTGCCTTCCCTCCCCTTTGCCCTGGAACCCACCATACTCACAGACTTCGAGAATTAGGATGCACACACCTTTGAGCGGGGCATTATTCTGCCTTTCACACTGTGTGAGACACATCTCCTCCAAATGGGGTTTTGGGAGGAAGCGGCCCAGGATGAGAGAGATGGGGTGGGTGGGGCGGGCAGGAGAGGGAGGCAGGCAGACACACACTCAGCCTCCTGGCTGCCTGCTTAGCACACATCACCCTTGAACACTTCGTCATGTTTCCACACTGAACCAGGCATAGGCTGTTTCCACAGTGACTGCAAGAGCAGGAGCAAAGCCAGAAATAACCCCACTGACATGGAAAACTTCCCCTTCCCATGGTACTTTGCTCTCTCCTTCTCCACTCCCCCCATCATATTATGGGAGGTTCCAGTGGGTTCTAAGTTGGAGGCTGAGGCCTTGGGGAACACTCCTCCTGCAGCCTGGCTCCAGCAGGGGGAACACAGGGATCTGACTGAGGGGCCTGGCCTAGTAACCTCATTTCCACACCACTGTGGTGAGCTTGGAGTCTCCTTCTCTCCTCAGCCTCACTGCCTCTGAGCCACAAGTCCCTACCAAGTCCCAACCGCTCCTTCTTGGATCTCTTGCCACCAAAACATTGGGATCTACACTCTTGGTCTCTTGGGCCAGAAGCCCATGGGATGTTCTGATCTGGCCCCCTCGTTGGGCCTCTGGGAGGCCGCTGCCTGGTGTGGCCCTGCCTGGTGGGCCTGGGACCCACTCTCACAAGCCCTGCCAGCCCCCAGCCCAGTCCTTGCTCCTGGTGAGCCCTGCCAACCTGCTCTGCCTCCCTGCACCAGGAGCCCTATCTGGGAAGCTGGGCTCAAACTCTACCTTCTCCAAAAGCCCCTCTTTCTACAGGTTTTTTCCTTAGAACAAGATCTCACCCACTGCAGGGGCTTAAACATTTGCTGAAATATAGAGACCAATGAATGCCCGGGCCTCACCATCCATACCACTCACTCATATGGCATTGTGTCTTTATGGCCCTGGGAAATGTCCTCCACAACTGTTTAATTTCTCATGTCTTTCATCCCAGTCCGACAAAGGAAAATGAAGTTAATGCACCTCCTACATGCTGGGCACAGCATTAAACGAGCATGCATTGGCGCATTTCATCCCTCACCTCCACTCAACCATCATCACCGCCGTCTTACAGAGAAGCAACTGACTTGCCCAAGGTCACACAGCTAGAAGGTGGCAGGGCCCAGACTGGACCTCTGTATGCCAGACTCCAAAGTCTGAGACTGCAGCCACCATGTCCCACTCGGGGGGCCAGGGGAGGAGACACAGAGATGATCAATGGCAAATGCTAAATGAAATGTGTCCAATTTGCCTCCTAGAAAGCCCTGAGCAGCTCCAGGTGTCTCCAATTTTTGTCTCTTTGTATGTACTGGGATTTGGCCTAAGATTTTATTTGGGTTTTCACAAAGTTGGGAGGATATGGAGGGGGGTTACACGAATTTAAAAGTTTGGAGGTCATGGACTGTAGGCCAACCCCATCCTTGTACCAATGACAAGACCAAGGCATGGAAGTGGAAGTGACCTGCCCAAAGTCATGGCCTCTGCCACCGAAGCCGGTGAACTCTACTTGTTTCTCCCACCCAATCTTTGATGTAAAGGCCATCGTATGCTCCATTTAGCCCTTGGCACTGCTTGGCACAGAATTTAGAGTCCAATGTGGGATGGGTCCTGGATTCTGCTTTGACAGTGCTGCACACTTGATGGCTTGGTAGCTCAAATGCTCAGAGCCTCTGAGTCTTTGTCTGCACAGCAGAGCAGATGTGGATTTATTTGAGAAGGCACAGACCTGCTTTGGATCATGTAACATTAGGATCATGGGTAACAGACCTGGGCCCTGAGCCGCTGCTACGGGAAGATGGAAAGAACTCTATATTTAGACTCAAAAGCGTCGAGTAGAGTCCCAGTTCTGATGCTCATCACTTTGCGGCCTGAGCCTCCCCCTTGACTTCATTGAGTCTTACTCTGGGAGATAAAAACGTCTCCCATAAGGGGTTGGGATGAATTGAAATGAAGTAACATGTGTGGAAACGCCGAAGGCGTAAGAATCCTCTGGGTTGCAGAATCCCAGGCTCCACCTTCTCCCACTGTCTGATTCTACAGTTGCGGGGCAGGGCCCAGGAATCTGTATTTCCCCAGTCTCCTCATTCCCCACCATAATTCTGTTGCAGTTAGTCAACAGGCCACACTGCAAGAAATCCCTCTAAAAAGTGCTCAATACGTGTTTGTTAAATACACGAATCCTTGAACATCTGTTGAGCTGCATATGGCTGCTGGGAGACATGCGCTGAAGGAAATAAGTAATTTTCCCCAAATACATTTCCTATGAATTCCAAATGATGGGAATTGGGTTGGAGCTTCTAAGACTAGGAGACGATGTGATAATAGCTTCCTTCTCCAAAGAGCTCCTCCCGTTAGATGGGGAGAGACCTGGCTGGAGGGTCACGCACAGTGGCTCAGGATCAAATGCGGGGAGGGATGCTCTGGAGACGGAGTCCCCTGGGGATGAGTTCCAGACCCTGTTCTCTTCAGCATCTTCATGAAGACAGGAAAGAAATAACTGAAAATATGCTCATTAAATCTGCATCTGGCACCCAATTTGGCAGGGTTGCCAAAATTCTGTAAGACTAGAATTAAATTAGCAAATTGCAAGTAAAATGGTTTTAAGCAGGCATGATGGAATTCATCAGGGCCAGGTGGAAGCTCATGGGGGAAGGGAGTCAGGAAAGCCCACATCCCCGGGGGTGGGAAAGCCTGGCCGGGAACGGAAACGGAAAAGAAACAAACAGAAATGACCCAAATCCTTAAGATTCACCCTTGGAAAGTGGTGGTAACAAAGGCAGCCCCACACTGCAAGGTGGCCAGAGGCTCCTTCTGGGAGCCAGGAGGTGTGGCTGGGCAGCACCCGGTTAAGGATGGCAGCTCTTCAAAAGAAGGTCAAGAAGAAAGAACCCGAGAGACTGCCAGGGAATGGGAGGGGTGGGTGCTTTAGACTGGCGGCCCTACAAGGGCAGACACGTGGACGGTGACGTGTGTTGACGCTGCTGAAGCACCACTGCGTGCTTACTGATCTCACAGTCAGGGAAAAACACTGGGATGGGCATGGCGGGGGCAGGGGAGGTACAGACTCTGAGGAAGGAAGAAGAGGCTAGAAGCATTTCCTGGGCACTTGCTAAGTGTTAGGCACTGTGTTAAATATTTGTCAAGTATTATGATCTCATGTAATCATCATAACAATCCTGTAATGTAAAGATTTTTCTTTTCTCTTTATTTTCTTGTGCTTTCTTTTTTGTTTTCTGTGTTTATTTTTTTTTCTTAAATAAAGAGATATTTAAAGTAAGAAGTAGACAAGTCCTGCGTCATCCTCGCAAAGCCTATTCCCCAGATGAAACCACCAGGCATAGTTCACTGGGCATGTTCCCAGGCTGTTTCCC